>NC_141054.1:42686092-42696092 GCF_041138505.1 Cibotium barometz
TCAACCAAGGTGCTGCCAACGACGACATCAGCCTCGTCTTTCAATCTCAGCATGTATTTCTCAACCCTTGTATGTATCTCCTATGTTACCACAAGCTTTTAGGCTGCAAACAAGCGTGACAGCATCTGGGAGGACACCCACAAGTTGCATTTATTCAAAACACTTAAGTGCTTCCCCATGTTCAGTAAATCCTGCAATCAATGCATACATGGAGAGGGTTGTAGCCCAGTTCAACAAACTTCTTGTGCTTTGGTAGACAGGAAGCAAAAGATGCCTGAACAAATGAGGCAGTGGTAGCAACCTCCATCAGAGCCTTATTCCTTCACTAACCCCGGCCAAGGGGACCATGACCGCATGCTACTTATGGCTTGACTAGCCCAGTGAACTCTTGCTAGCAGGCAAACCTGAAAGAACTCAAATATCACCACAAACTAGAGAACAATCACCCCTCAGCAGAGTAAAGCTAGCTCCCAAGCCACCCTAGAAGCAAATCAGACTCCACGAAAATATCCCCAGATTGGTGCTATTATAGCCAGCTAGACCAGGCAGAGGACCTTATCCATCATTCTGGCATCAATATTTCAAGTAGAGCGTGCAGTGGCTACTGCAATTGGACTGCTTTTGCCACCAGTAACCCAAAGCACCTTTCCTTTAATAATGCGAAGCCGCTTGTCATCTTGTGGACAACTATTCTCCAAAATGCTCTAACTTTGGATATAATTCCTGTATTCAAATGGCAGTCATGACGTCGTACAGTTTAATTGCCTCAACCTTGCTTGCTTCTTGCTGTGTGTCCATGCCTGCATAGACGTGAGACATATAAATATAAGCTACAGCATCCTTTTCATCCAAAGGCACTGGATGTTCAAAGGCCTGTTTTCCAAGGTCCACATTTCCCCAATTTCTACAAGCACCCCATCACAGTTTGCCACACCACAAGATTAGTACAGAATGGCATCTTCTTAATCATTGCTACTGCATTGTCTAATTGCCCTTCATGGCCAACGAGACTGACCACACAAGTGTGGTGCTCAGGACTTGGAACAATGCCATAGTCTTTGGTCATGGCTTTGAAGTATGCTTTTATTTAATAGACCTGAGTGACTGCATGCATTGAGAACAACAACAACAATAGTGATTGGATCTGGCTTTATGCTTTCTCCCAGCGTTCTGTCAAAGGTATGGAAAACATTAGCTGGGTATATCCTGCCATAAGTGCATCCAGGAGACTACACGTCGAATTGAAAGCTTGTCAAAAACTTCTTGTGCTTTGGCAAGTGAGCCACATTTGGCGTACATATTAACCAAGGTGTTGCCAACAACAAGGTCGCTTTTCAATAATCCTCACCTTCAATCTCAGCATGTATTTTTCCACACTTGTCTGTTGTCCTATTCTCCCACAGTTTTCAAGCTGCAAACAAATGTGACAGCACTCAGGCAGACACCCTCAAGGTTGCTTGACTGCTTCTTCACGATGACCCCCTGTGCTTAAGGCATTCCAAGATCTACATTTCTAACTGGAAGTTTGTCAAATGCTTGTAGTGCTTTTGCAAGCAAGCCACATTCGGCATATATATCAACCAAGGCATTGCCATCAACGACGTCTTTTTCCAGCAATCCCTTCCTTCCCTTCCTTTGAATCTCTGAATGTATCTGCTTGGCTTTGTCAACTGCACCTATGCTCCAACAAGCTTTCAAGCTGCAAATAAATGTAAGATCATGAGGGTAGACACCCTCAAGTTGCATCCCTTCAAAACACTTGAGTGCTTCCTCCCATTGCCACGTTCAGCATATCCTAGTGCAGTCAATGCCATACAACATTACAAATTGGAAGCTTGTCAAACACTTTCCGTGACATGGTGAGAGAGCCGCATTTAGCATACATGTCCACCAAGGACTGCAAACAAATTTAACAGCATCTGGGAAGACACCCTCAAGTTGCATCCGTTCAAAACACTTGAGTGTTTCCTCACCATGTCCATGTTCAGCATATCCTGTGATTAGTGTATTCCACATGAACTGCAATTTTTGCAAAGACCTTCTGTGCCTTTGTAAGTAAGCCACATTTAGCATACCTATCAACCAACAATGACATCCCTTTCCAGCAATGCTCATCTTTCAATCTCAGCATGTATTTCTCCACCTTTGTATGTATCTCCTATGTTACCACAAGCTTTTAGCCTGCAAACAAGCGTGACAGCATCGAGGGAGGAGGGGGGGAGGTAGCGGGAAGGAAGGGGGGGGGGGGGGGGGGGGGGGGGGGGGGGGGGGGGGGGGGGCGCACCAGCAAGTTGCATTTATTTGAAACACTTGCTTCCTCATCATTCTCATGTTCAGTGTATCCTGCAATCAGTACATATATGGAGAGGGTTGTAACCCAGTTCAACTACAAAGCCTTTCAAAGAGGACCTGTTAAACACCATGGGACCTACATTACTGTTGAGCATCATGGTGATGAGGTGAACAGAATGCAACAGACAGAAGCAGACAATAAGAGGAAAACAGAAACCAAATCATAGGAAGTCAAAATTAACGTGCACCTTCCAAAATATATCCAATTCCTGAGAAAGAAATCAGAAGAAATACAGGGAAGGTATACTTGGATTCTAAAAACAGAACACTCGGGTGCTCAGAAGCTTAACCGGAAAACTCCGATAAACTCAAAGCTTGAAAGAGTTAGGTGTTTAAACGTTCTATGCCAAAAGATTGAACCGCATAAGTAGTACGATATATAAGACACAGAATGATAAAACGACGTACATGTTGCTGAAAGAAAGGAGTTAAGACCCTTTAAAAAACTTTTAAAACGTTTGATCAGTATGGATTATATTGACAGCAAAAGAGTGTTACAAGCAGTAACGATCTTATCTCAGAGAACATGAAACTTTTAAAACGTTTGATCAGTATGGATTATATTGATAGCAAAAGAGTGTTACAAGCAGTAACGATCTTATCTCAGAGAACATGAAACTCCTCGATTTTCAAAGACCCTGAGCTGATCACCTGGTCGTGCTATCAGCAGTGAGAGTACAAGAGCTGCTGATTCCAGACTCTCCTGGCGAAGCACCTCTAGATGGACTAGATGATGGTGAAGAGCTCTCACTAATCAGAGAGTGGAGTTTCCTCTTCCTCTCATTGCGAATCCAAGGTGACTGTGGAGGGAGGAAATGTTTATGTTTCTCAAGCCAATGGTAAAAAGGCTCGAGGTCCATACCCAACCAGCTCTCATGCTTTGGGTGAGGGATGTTTGGAAGCACACGTGCAGCATAGTATGTGACGAAATCTAGGTTATCCGTGCTTGTCCCCAAGTTCACGCCATATCCCACCGCCCCCCCATGATGTATGCCTACTAGGTAGCCTTCATGGACCAACGAGAAAATCCCTCCACCAGAGGAACCCGGAATGGTGGAGCAAGTGTGGGCCACCGAGCAATCATTGAAGGAGTCAAGGAAGCCCGCTGAGCAAACCAAATCCCCAGGTAAGGTGTTCTTGAACATGTCTTTCAACATGTCAAGTACTAGCTTCTTTACCTCTGATTCCGCCGAAGCACAAAGGGCTGGATCCCTCGAGGCCTGCTCGTAGGTAAGTCCCTGACCTTCACCTAGCCTAGTTAGAACATCTTTCAACTGTCTTGTCATAACAGGAAGATACGATGACCAAATTGTGCTTGGCTTTGAGGACAAGAGCTGTTGCTGAGCATTTGCTAGATATCCAGATGTCACTGGATAGGAAAAAACAGCTATTTGCTTCTTCTCTGGCCCGAGATAAGTGGGTGAGCAAGGTAGGGCAAAGGAAGAGGCTGGTTTTGCTGTGGACTTCAGGAAAGCCAAGTCACAGCCGCTGGAGAGGAGAGGTCCATATTTCTGATCCTTCTTCCATGTATTCACCATTTGGATTTCACATCTGGTTCCCAATTCCTCAAACAGTGCAGCCTTCACATGGTCCCCACTGTTGTGAAGCACCTGTTTGGCAACAATAACTGATTGTCCCTTGGGGTCCTCCTCCAAGACATTGTGACCAGCCGAGACTATATCCTGAGGTGAGAGATAAAGACCAGACGCATAAAATGTATCTTCAACACTATCAATATCAAACATCATCTGTAATCTAAGAGAGCTTTGCAATCCCTTCTTCCCAACAAAGGGACTTTTATAAATCACATGAGAGGGACTTGACTTGTTCACAGCAAGGCCTAGTTGTGGTGGAACTGAGATGCGTCCTTGTCCAGTCACGAACACTCGGTTGAAGCTCCGAGAGTCCGGCTCCATGCAAGCCTTGTCCACTTCATCTGCCCCTGCAGCTTTCTCACCCTGCCAAACCACCATTGCTCCGTGGCCCTGGTCATATTCATAGTCCACCTCCCGTGCTTTGAGGTCAAACACATCCAAGGAGACGCTGCGGAGCCAATCCTTAGGCTCTTCCCGCTGCGACATTGCAGATTGGGAGATGAAAACAACTGAAAACAACTGAAACTAGATTGCAGATTGGGAGATGGAAACAACTGAAACTAGGAACGGGCGAAATAGAAATATATGGGTGCGGTATGCTTTTTTATGCGTTGGAGATCGAAGCTTCTAGATATTTCGATTTCTGGAGTCTTCTGAAGTGTGCCGAATTGGGTGCGGTATGCTTTTTTATGCGTTGGAGATCGAAGCTTCTAGATATTTCGATTTCTGGAGTCTTCTGAAGTGTGCCGAATTGGGTGCGGTATGCTTTTTTATGCGTTGGAGATCGAAGCTTCTAGATATTTCGATTTCTGGAGTCTTCTGAAGTGTACCGAATTGGGTGCGGTATGCTTTTTTATGAAGTCTTCCGAAATATATGGGTGCGGTATGCTTTTTTATGCATTGGAGATCGAAGCTTCTAGATATTTCGATTTCTGGAGTCTTCTGAAGTGTACCGTGTGATGGTCGTTCAGGGCAGTTCTACGGGCGGAAGTCAGCTTTTGCTTTTGGGCTTCCGCTCCAGTTTGTAAGCTCTCTTAATGCGTGAAGGGCCCCAACATGACATTGAATCTCAAGTACTTACACTAGAAAATCAAGTACTTATACAATATTGAAACTCAAGTACTTACACGATATTGTAGCCCTTAATAGCTAGGGCAACCCCTCATAATGACTTAAAAAATTAAAGTGGACTCGAAATCTTTTTCTAGTGCCGTGCTTCTGTCAAAGTTATGTAACTGGAATCTGTAATCATTAACAAATACATCACATAACTTGTTGGTCATGTGCAATACAATCACAGAGCATCAATAGACATTGTTGATTTTTAGAACTCATACCACATTTGGTAATTAGGGATTGTGGGTGATGATTGGGCATGTGGAAATCAGGGATTGAAAACATCAACCACATAAACATTTTATGTATAATGAAAGTTCCTAAAGATTGATAATCATGCATTGAAACCTAAGTCATGCATAAGGAACCTCAAAGTATAGAAAAGGGACTCATCTTTGGATCTCTTAGCTAAAAACTAGCAAAAGAATTGTTTCTTAGTCTCATAAAGTATATTGATTTGCATAATAATGTAATGTCAGATGATTGTCAACATACGATGGAAAGAATGGGTAACTATAGCAACCCTTCACCATAGGTATGAGTAACTTATGTGGTCTTAGAGGTCACCAAGTCAGAATAATGAAATCAGTAAGTCTTAAAGGTCACCAAACTAGCATGATGGTAATAATGTTGTCATGTATACTAATCAAGATGTTATCCAAGTGTAGTAGAACAAGGAGGAAGATAAGACAACATGATAGTTAGAAGCATGGGTTGTTTGCCTATTGATGATGGAGGACACTACTAGATGCAACTCCATGTGGAATCAGTTGGCTTAAGCTTTGGTTACAAATTTGGCAAAAAAGGATGGAAATCGGATAATCATTCAAGAGGAGGATTGTCTTGTTGGAAAAGCATTTTGCTCAATGCTCCACCCTTGTGTTATTTTTGCGGGTGACAGATGTGCTATATTTTGTAAGGCCCCCATTATGAGGAGTGGCTATTATGGTGAGCACTCGACAGTTCCTAGTTTGAACACTAGATGAGCCAAGTAGGATGCATGCTCATATGGGCTACGTGGCCACATTAATGAGTGACAGACAACAAACCAAGGACACATTATTCTCGATTTGAGGGTCTGTTTGAGGTTGGATTGCCCATTTGAGGGTCCAAATGGTCTTAGATTATGGTTGTGGGAGCTATGCAAAGACCTTACAGGAACTAGTTATAGTCTAATATGGTCCCAATTGGCTCATGTAGTTGGTTGGTGTCACCTAGCCTATATTGGCACGTGAGAGCTCGACCAGATACGAAGCTCAAATGCTGAAGTGCGGATGGCGAGCTCATTTGGTCTCTAGCGGGGTGAGGATACCTCGATTGGAGTGCTGGCTAGCCATAGAGCTAGGCATCCTGAATGGCCGGATGGCCGGGCTAATGTGGACGGCAGGCCACATATTAGTGGGAGGTGTGGTGTAACCACACCAATCTTATCCTCTACGGTTGGATGGTGCGTAGGGCTTCACTCCCGTCTTGGCAGGCCACATATTAGTGGGAGGTGTGTGTAACCACACCAATCTTATCCGGTTGGATGGTGAGTAGAGCTTCACTCCCATCTTGGCTATGGTGGATGGTGGATCTACCACGATGTGACATTGGTATCATAGTGGTGCTTTGATCCGTCATCTCTCTCGCTTCTTTGCATGGCCAAACTCGAAAGAGATAAGACTATTCTTAATTGTGTTTTTTTTAATTGTTCTCTTTCTCTCTAGTATGCTCTCTACAACAATATTCTTTGTGTATGTGTGAGCTTGGGAGAAAATTGTGTGCTATATTCACTTTGATTATGTGGAGAAAATGTGTGTTAAAGCCCATACACAAGCAAGCAAGGGTGCTTCTATAAATTAAACAAGAGGAGAGGAAGTTATTCTTTGTGTGTGTGTGTGTGTGTGAAGCACATATTAGGGGGAGAGCTACCCGATTGATAATAAGCCCTCAAGAGCCTGCTTGACTGACCACACATAAGAGAGAAGAGGTGGTCATCTAGCACAGGACAAAGAGAAATTGGGCTACCTGCGTGTATCTCAGAATGTGTGTGTGCTTAGCTTCTAGCGCAAGAGAGACCTCTCTACACACCCTCACGAGACAACAATGATCCCATTTGTTTGCAAAAGGATATAATTTAATGTTCTTGCATTATTCAATGACATTAAACTTTGTTTTAAGGGTCTATAAAGGCATGGTTCACATGCACTGACAAGAAAATCATAAGAGTACGTTCCCACATACAGATCAGTGAGCCAACAACACATGGTGTGCATGCTTTGGACAAAGCTCAAGATATACTTGGCATGGTTGTGAGTATGTATGGGTGCATGCACACAGTTCTCCTAAGATAAATATATGTAAAATGTGACATCGTTTGCAATTGCCAAGTAAATATGGTTGCACATGGTTGTAGGTATGGTTTGCACGTCACTTTAGGGGTAGTCATAGTGCTCCTCAACACGTGCAAATGACTATGTGTTGTTATGCCACGTACCTCGCTATGGCAATGCATTTTGTGGCATGTTATTTCGACACTTACATCTTGAAGATTTTGAATTCATAGCCATAGTTTCCATATAATTGACTACCAGTGTTGTACAAAGATACGACCACACCATATGTTTACATTTATGAGAAGAGTGTACTCGCATGTACATGAGTCATTTTCTTGCACCTAAAAATCATGTTGTTGATGTATAGTTTGCAAAGTTTCCAAATTTTACATGTGCCTATAGTGGTACTTTGTTAATAGATCATCTTGGGTGGAACACCAAAAGACCACAATTGTTCGATACATGTAAAGATCTTAAAGTTTTTTATAACTTTTTATAAGTTTTGAGAGGCGTAAGACTCCACTTACAAGTTATGATAGCGCACATGGATATCAGATTCCACTAACAAGTTATGTTAATGCACATGGATATCACATTCTGCTAACTGGGCTGATGGATATTAATCCATTGCATTTCTTGGTCGCTTGTGTGTTAATTTTGATTTTTTGGGCTGAGGAGCTATGCCCACTTGGCCACACTAAATTATGGTTGTTTGACCATCCTTCTTCGGAGATTGTTTTTATGGAGGGATACCATGTCTCCAATGTGTTTACTTGTTTTGACTAGTTTGTCAAAAAGAATTGAGACCAACTTACAACATGCATTGATTCACCATAGTGTGACCGAGACCAAAGTAAGCCCTATGTTTGTATCACAGACAACAAAAATCGTTTGTGGACATCTAACAACCATAGTGTTGTGTTGTTTAATAACCAGAGTGTTGTTTACATGATCTACGAAGATGGAAGCCCTCATGCATGGTCCGTAGTGACGCATGCCTTTTTAGATGAATTCTAACATGCCAAAAGAAAAAAAAAGGATCTATGGTTGCAAAGATGTCTAGGTCGGGTCTTGACCCCATTTATAGGAAGAGAAAGGTGAAAAGATTTTTTGCTACCCTTTTAACGAGATTCATAGTAATCCCATGCTCATAGTCAATGCGT
This sequence comes from Cibotium barometz, assembly GCF_041138505.1. Lineage (NCBI taxonomy): Eukaryota > Viridiplantae > Streptophyta > Polypodiopsida > Cyatheales > Cibotiaceae > Cibotium > Cibotium barometz. The sequence goes on from NC_141054.1 coordinate 42,694,637, forward strand.
TTCGTAGTAATCCCATGCTCATAGTCAATGGGTTTCGTAGTAATCCCGAGCTTGGAATTAATAGACTTTGAGTATGTAAAACCCAAGTATCAAGAACATTTACTGTTTTCTTGTTCAAATTCCATGTTTATATCTGAGTACATAGCTTCTCTATGTTACATGGGATACGTATATGTTCCATTTGTTCAATAAATTGGTATATGACATCGGGAAAATATTGGTTGTAAGATTCCTTATTTTTGTATTATAACTCTGTAAAAATTTTCATTCCAAGTGGTTGGAGTTACATGTAGCCGAAGATTTATCAGATTAATCTATAACTATACTCCAGAGTGATTATTGCAGAGTTTTGAGATGAGATTTTTAATCTCCTAAACGGTGAACACATGGTTAAAATAAATCATGCCTAATATACAAATGGTGATCTTTTGCATCACTCTTGGGTTTTGGGGATTTGGATTCATCTAACCAAAAGAAGAAGGCTCACTTTTTGTGTCACAGTATTTTTCGTAATCATTTGATGGTATGGGAAATCAAATGTTCTACATAGGCTCTTGTGACCTTGGTGGTATGGGACACCAAGGAAAACACGTAAAAGTTAACTTTCTTGGCTTTTATATTTGTGGTGCATGGTCACTACATAGATTATGTTATTGATAGACTTTGCTCGCGCCCCACAAGTGCCCATGGTAGGTGGGCGGGCATGCAAGCGGGCACCTATGGGAGTCCAGTGGGGATGGACATTCGTAGGAGGGATAAGATCCCTCCAATGGGCAGGTGTCCATGGAAGGACTGTCTCGGGAAATCAATAATTTTTTTCTTTAGAAAGGGGGAATAGGCGAGCACCTATGGGAGGGATTCGCGATACACATATTTTTTTTTTGTTGGCAAGAGGAGGTATAGGCAGACAAATGAGGACTCAATGCACGAGTACTCGATTATGAAGGGGGCTGGGTGTCTAGGAGAGTTTTGGGTGAGGAGAGAGGGGCTAAAAATGATGAAGAATTAAGAATTATCCTAAAATGCAGTGTTGTGGCATTTTATTTTTTATCAAAAGCATCAAATTTGGTTAAAATGTTTTGATTTAGTATGTATAAATTTACCCAAAATTTAACAACATTTGAATGCATGCAATTTTACATGTTACTAAATCATTCAAAACATTGCAAAAATAAAGTGTTTTAAAAAATATATTTTTTACTATTTGTATATTCTTCTATATATATTCAAAAAACCGGTATTCAAAAAATATTCAAAAAACTAGATATGATGCAAATTATGCTATTTTATAATTGTATTTTCTTGGGTGTCGAGCCATGCTTTAAAAAACACAAAGAATAGCACTTTTAAAAAAAAGTAATACCAAGTTGGTCAAAATGAACAAACTTGTTTTCCAAAAAGTGGACTTTCTCACTTTTTTGCAAAATGGAATTGTGTTGTCATTTGCGCGATTTAG
>NC_141054.1:42701092-42811885 GCF_041138505.1 Cibotium barometz
GTTGGCTATGGAAGCTTCACATAAACCCTAATCCTACACTAATGGTGATTAAGACTAAGCTAAGGTGGGTGATACCTAATTACATACATGGTGATGTGAATGTGCAGTAGACTTAAATCAATTAGGTTCCAAGATAGATTAGCATGGACTCATAGAAAGACTTGAGATGTGTGCAAGTGCTTGTACTTTCGTTGCTTGAGAATGACCCATTTTATAGGAGTTGGGTACAATCCTTGAGCTCATGAGGAAAAAACCACTTTTCCATATGGTTTCATGCTCACCTACTCACTCCATGCTTTTACATGTGCACTATGGCACCACACTTCTCAACACCCCCCCTTGGTGCCATATCTCTTGGGCAACTCAAGGTGGTGGGATTTGAGTTACACAACAATCATTACACCCCGTGGGTGCTGAACTGGCTACTCTCAGGTGCTCAGGTAGATACACACAACAAAGAAAAGATGATAAGATGGGTGTCTACTCATATGGTGACCCCAACAAATGGCTAGGGTAGTGGTGGTTGTCACCTCCTTGCTCTTTAGAGGAGCTGATCACTAGGGATCTCTTTGTACTTGGTGGTTGAAGTAGTCCCCACAAGACAAATTTAGGAATTTTGGGAATTATTGGAGTCCCATTTCTTATAGGATTGGTTGGAAACTCGGTATTTTTGTGTAGTTTGAGCTAACATCTATTTGTTGGTGCACTCTTTGTGCCAATAGATTATATCTTGACACAACTATTTGGCGTATTTGTTTGTAGTTGTATAGATACATACGTCAATGCAACAATATTGGAAGGACAAGGGAAACATGACACTAAACTTAATTGAGATTATACAACACCTTTCATATGAAGAAGATAATGTTAAATACTATCTCCACTTTGAGACATTGAAGTAAAAGCATGGGGTTTATTTAATTTGCCAAAAGAATTCTAAATATCATTATAAAAAGGAACCTTAGAAATGAGAGATCTCTAAAGGGTGTGGTGTTAGAAACAACAAAACAAAAAGTAAATCTCAATGACAGTAACAATGTGCTAAGTTTACGATTGATCCACAGATAAAAACCCATCTTAGACACTATATCAAGATTATAAATCATGATATATATGCTCAAATTTGAGGGACATTGAAGTAAAAACATGGGATAATAATGCCAAAGAACACTTGTTACATTCAATGAGATTGTTACATTCAAGTTTACAATTCATCCGAAGACAAAAACCCTTCGTCAAGATAATAATTGAGTACAAATTGTATCTCAAACATAGCGTTTTCTCATGTATTGCTCCAATACATACAAAGTTTCTCTATCATAAGCTGCTTCATTTACTAAAGTGTTGCAAGTATACTCCCGTTTGTTCTTTACATAAATCCAACCAAGTAACCATGCGCTGATTGTTGTCTCCAAAAAACTTTGAAGCTCCTCTATATTTTGATTCCACATCTTTGGAAAAATCGAGTAGGTTCCGGGCATATTCCACATTACATTGTAGAGGGTATCATCAAAACTTTGCGTGTTATTTCCATCCAGGTCATGAAAAATTCTCCATGCTACATCCAAGTTTTTGTGGTATACAAATCGATATCCAATAAGAAGATCCGTCTTTTGACATGCTGCATGCCGTGCTACGACCTTAAACTTTTGATGGTGCCGAGGAAAGCACAACTCAAGAATGCGTCGAGTCCTTTGTAGTCTATTAGTACTCCAGATCCATACCTCAAACCATTGCATACAAAAATCAAGGAAAGTGAATGCATCTTTGCAAATCAAATGCCAAACACTTATATTCTCTTCCACAAGATGCATATGTTTGGCCCAGTCTGGACATACATCACCATGTTGCATCTCAATGGTCTTAAGTAAAACACCATTGAGTTCAAGTATCAATACTCTTCTTTGTTTCCTTATTGTATCTGGGGGTGGTGGAACTCTTTTGGTTCTAGGTACATAAGTCACCAATGATTGGTGCCACCTCAATAGTAAGTTTTCTGTACACTTGAAATTAAAGCTATATGCTTCAACATATCCTGTTGAAAACAAAATGTTTGGTTAATGGACATTCAAAATTTTGAATAAATATATTATGTGCCAACAACATAAATTCATCAATGATATGGATGGTCTTAAACCTTCATAGACAAACGCTCCAATACCTCATTAGTTCAACCAAAAAAATAAAAGAGCGAGTATATTGTCAATGCTAAATTTCATCAAATTTATTGAATATGATATATAAAAGATTTTCACTATTGAGATAATTGAGTCTATCCAAATTAAATTATTATGATATTCATAGCCTTACACCTTGACAAGGCAATATCTTCAATAAAAAACAAACACATCTTCATTGCAATCGAATTGCAAATATTGACAAAAGAGATAATCAAATGACAGTAAGTTTGGAGGCATTTGATTTCTTCATACAATAGTGTAAAGATTTGGCTCGTACAATCCAAAAATTAAACCCATCTAAGCACATTGTTTTGGCCAAAGCCTAAGTCTATCTTATGGGCTTTTAGTACAAAATGGCTCCAAACATTCTGCCCCTAACAAGTCTTGATATTTGTGCAGATCCCATACTTCAAAGTTCAAACTGCACGTTTAGACCTCAGAAATGGTTTCCTTCGACCTGCAGCAACAACTAGTATGGGTTAGGTTGGAATCTGATTATACTATTACTCAATGTTTAATGAAACCAGACATTATCCTACCCATAAGCTCAAGGAAGCCTTTTGTAGCCTTGATATGTATGCTTTTGCTGCAACTCCAGTTATGAGATGACCACGATCATATCCCAAGCGAGTAGCATAAGCAATAGCGTGTTGATCACTCAAAATCCTTCTTTTGTAACACACTTTTAACAAGCTTAGCTGGTCTTTGGATAGTAATGGTACTCCAGCTTTGGATGCCAACATTGCTAGATCCTTGCTTATAGATTCTACTTCTCTTTTTTCCCCTCTTGATTGGACATACTTAAGCTTATCACCATACAATGGTAAGTGTGAAGATACAGAAGATGAGTTTTCCACTTCTTCTCGCAAAAATAGGGAGGTGAATTGGAGCCATTCTTCCAGTACATCTTGAAAATCGATAAATAAATTATGGCCATGTGTGATAGGAGATTGACCTAGCCGATTAAGCAAAATAATAGACCTAATGTCATTTGTATTATTTAGATTTAAAAGGTAGGGTAGAAGGTCATTGCAAAAATAGGGAGGTGAATTGGAGCCATTCTTCCAGTACATCTTGAAAATCGATAAATAAATTATGGCCATGTGTGATAGGAGATTGACCTAGCCGATTAAGCAAAATAATAGACCTAATATCATTTGTATTATTTAGATTTAAAAGGTAGGGTAGAAGGTCATTGCACAGTACGTAGTCGTGCCCTCCTTGAAAACTTTCAGGGAAGAGACAGTTGTCTTTTGGATTAACACATCCCTTGAAAGGGCTATCATCAATAAGCAATGTATTCTTCTTATTGCAAATATCTTGGCACTGATTCCAAACCTTGAGTAAAGGTTTAAACATAGTCTCAACAGTAGGCTTATCTGGCCTATACACTTTTCGAAGATTATGGATATAACATTCTTCTTGTCCCCACACCATAAAGAAATGATATTTCTTATGTGCATACTGTTCAAGAGTGTTTACATAGGCACAAACATTCTTGTGTAGCATGGTGGACCAAATACCAACATGAAAGTACTGGCAAATCTCATCCAAAAATTCAAAACACCCGGGGCGAATAACAACTGTGGTGCGACCAATATCAATTCGAATACAATTTGTTTGTGGATGCCTCTTCTCTTCCTTGTTGAGTAAAACTCCATTAAGATCAAGTATAAGTGCATGTTTCTTTATGGTGATTGCACGAGGAATATTTTCTGCATACAATACAGAAGAATGATAACACTTTAATGTGTTTATATACTTAACAATATTAAAACAAGTGATCCTATAATATTATCAATGAGAGCTAATTACAACAAAACATCCACAAGTTTACTTTCGTTTCATGCTCCCATACTCATCTATGACGATGGCTCCTAGACTTGATTGCATTTCCCTATTGATTGGTGAAGATTGAAATACTGATCTATCTCCATCTCTCTCAAAAGAATATAAACTTCCTAGAGGCCTACTCTTTTGTGTATCGGAACGTAGCTCCTCAACACGTTGCTCTATTTCTTGCGCACTTAACTTGTGATTGTTAGAAGCAGCTATACCTGCAAAAACAACTCTCGCTGAGAAACATACTTTTTAACACACAAAATTGCTGAATAAATCATCTTAAATAGCATCCTATTGAAAAAGATATACCTTTAGTTTTCTTGGCACCCTCTGCCACCACAGAGTCCTTGATTTCAACTATTCTCTCTTTATTTGTAGCATATGTAGCCTCATTAATTTCTTCAACACTCTCTACCACAGAGTCCTTGATTTCAACTATTTTTCCTTTATTTGTAGCATATGTAGCCTCATCAATTTGTTCAACAATCTCTTCTTGTCTCTCCTTGGTTGCAAAAGTCTCTTGAAGCTCTTCATTAACTTTATCTTTATTCTCACTAACCTCAACATTAACTTGCAAATTAGGAATGTCCTTAGTCTCTTTAGTCCTATCACTTGAAGGCCTTGAAGATGTTTGCAAAGCTGAATCATCGATGTGATCTACCTCCACCATGTTGTCTTCATTATTTCTAGCATTTGAATCATGAGAGTTGATCTCTCTAGTAGGGCTTTCATGATGATGTTCTAGTTGAGCAATGTTATCTTCATCTTTCCCTTCTTTGTATATATCTGTAAGATTAAAATAAAATGCTATTACTTTTAGGATTTAAATAATACACCAAGGCTAATACAATACTTAGTCATTTTTATATCTACACATATACTTTGTATCCAAACTTAGATTACTCAACTTCGAGTGATGTACCATAATGAATTAGGAACCATAACATAAGAGTCAAGCATCACTTACAAGGGCAACGTAAAGATCGCTCAACTTGAGATTGTGCCTTGTGTTGGAAGACATCCCCAAGGTTGGACATAAGTGGAGGTATGGTTGAAACTTAAGTTTGAGCCTCACCGCTACACTAGGATATGGAGTAAGTGTAATTTCTTAATAGTAAGTGTACGTCATCATTTGTATTAGGCTCAAACTTAATTTTGAGCCTCACTACTACACTAGGATATGGAGTAATTTCTTAATAGTAAGTATGCATCATCATTTGTACTAGACGTTGGCATGAAATAAAGGATAAATAGAATAGAAATATTCACTTTAATAGAAAAATGTTAAAAGTGAATCCAAAAAAGCCAATGTATTAATCAAAAGACTAATAATTATTTCAACAAATCCACACTTTGAACAAAACCTATGTTAATATTAGTTGTTGATAAGCTCCTTTCAATGATCACCATTCGTTGTACATTCATAATAAGCACTATCAATGCACTTTTCTACCTTTCTTTGGTTGAGAGCTTGATGGGCTATGAGCATGGAAAGCCTTGTTGACATTTGTATCCCCAATCTTCTCAACGGCCATAGCAACCCCAACATTTGTAGCTTCCATGGTTTTTGCAGTATCCAATATATCATCACCATTCCCACCTTCATCATCATTTTCATGCCTTCCAATATCTTCAAAATTGTCTTCGACATCCTCATTGAATAGAGCATCATTCCCTTGGTCCTCTTCATTCCTTTGCCCTGCATCTTCAAAGTCTATAGCATCCCCAACTTCTTTATCATCATCTGTGTCATTTTTGTTGTCAATATCATCACCTTCGTCTTCGTCCTCTGTACTTGGTGGGTCATCAATGTGAAGATTTTGAAGGTTCTCTTTTTCTGCATCATCTAGTGTTTGCTTTTTTGTGCCGCCACTTGCACCACACCACTCTTGCAAGGACGGGTGACCATCTAAAAGAGTAGAGCACTTTGATTCTAATGCCATTGCTTCCAAATCATTTAGAGCAGAGCACTTTGATTCTAATGCCATTGCTTCCAAATCATATTTGCATAAAGCAATACATCGTCTCTTCTTTAGCAAGATCTCCTCTAGCACAACTCCACCACAATATATCTCTACAACATAGCTCTCTTCAGGACAAAACCCTGTGATGAGACCGTCAATAAGGCCTTTGTCGATGAATTCTCTATTTTGGCCACTAGAGCCTGAGATGAATACATTTTTTGTGAGAACCTTATCAATGGCCTCAAACTTGTCAACCTTGCTGATGAAAAGAATAACAGTTGCAATCTCAACTGCTCCAGATGTCCAGGCATCATCTTTTTGTGTGTGGATCATGCCAAATTCATAGTGCACCTTTGTTGACTGGCTAGAAATCCCTTCGATAAGCATTCCAATGGTGATGAAATCGACAAAACACACAAGAATATATTCATATTGTGAGTTTAGTATGTTCAAAGCAAGTGCCAACTTGGAGAAAAATTTTAATGAGAGCTGCTCCTTTGTACCATGTAGGTCCATGATTGCCAGTTGAAATGGTACATGCTCTTCACTACAGAAGGCTATAATCTTTGTCATATCAAAACCCACCCTCCTAATTGTCCAAGGAATAGACTCTTGTTGAGATACAATACCCATAGATGCTCTATATAGGTGATTCAGTAAAGTTCATTAGGACCTCAATGGAAGGCTTCTTGGACCCTTTTATTTGGCAGTTTAAGGGAGTCAAACCTTTTCTCTTAAGAAGAAATGTTTTTTAATTAGAAGCTTCAAAACGGCTACTTTATTCGAATTTAAATTTTGGGGGGAAAATGGAATTTAAAATCTAGCGGATAAAACCATATCATGTAACATATCTATGGAAAGATCTTGATGCGTAGATCACGGATCTGTAATCTCCGCTCAAATCGGAGCTTGTATGTAGAAGTTATGGAGGTCCGAAAATTGTAAAATTGCCTCCCCCCCCCCCCCCCTTTTTGGGAAAAAAGTGCACCCTTTGACCACTCTTACACCTCTCTTAAAAACCCAACATTTCAGTCCACATGGCAACCCCCCATTTGGCTATTCCTTAATCACCTTGATTAGGCATGGGCAAATTAAAGGGCCCAAGAAGACCCCATTCACTTCCTAATGTACTACACTTTTTGGAAGTGAAGGATTTTTTTTTGAACGATTGAGAGCATCCCTAACAAAGGACTGGCTGTAGCTCCTCAATTGATTATACTCATACTCCCCTAGCTTATATGTCTCACACACCTATTCCCAAGTCATCTTTTCCCTTGTCAGATCAAAATAGAAGGCGGTTATTGCATCTTTTTGAGAACTCGATCTGTTTTTAGCTTCCAAGCCATCTCCTCCATATCCATTCTTTGATGGGTTTGCTTTCCCTTTTTAAGCAATATTCTCTTGTCAAGAAGTGATGTTTGAATGTCCAAAAATTCACTCTTTTGAAGGCCTAAAATGCACCTAAACAACGTTGGGCCTAGTGTGACTGTTCCTGGTGCCTGGTGAATTTGCCCACTCTTCAAAGTTGGAAGTTTGGGATTTTGATCAAGACCTTTAGTTTGAGTTTCGCCCTTTGTATTTGGTAGCAAGCCTTTTGCATATAGCCTCATGATCTTAACCCAATTCTGCCATACATCATCATCACATAAAAGCAAGTGTAAATCATTTTTGACAAAATTCTTATGTAGTGTGTGCTCCGTGGTCTCCACAAAGGCCTGCAAAGTTGCAAAGTCAGAAGTTAGCCCCCTCACTATAGATATCAAAAAATATTAGGAGGAATTATGCATCTATGGGTTTTCAATCATTTGGAGCTTATGCTCAAACTTGAGTTTGAGCCTCACTTGCAGTGCTAAACTAGTATATAATGGTGATGCTTGATCTTAGGTTTGAGCGTCACCTCCGTATGCAAATCTAGCACTTGCAAGTGAGGCTCCAACTTAAGTTCGAGCCACAATTAGATATGCAAGTGCTACACCATTACAGAGAGGTGAGGCTTGAAGTTCAATTTCAAACCAAACTATTAAGTTTATGCAGTTTGAGAAGAAGCCTCACATGCATCTTTCTTATGCTACTGCTACACTTAAAACTATAGATCTATGAAGAAGTAAAGAAGAAGTAATGTAGGTCTGTGATTTACCAAGATATAGCAAAGAATCAAAAGAGTACCTTCCAAGACTCGTCCATCTTGGGTTGATTGACACCAGGCAAAGGTTTACTAGGATGACCGTTTGCATGCCATTGTGCTCGAGCTTGTAGAAGTTGATCGAGGAATGGCTCCTTTTGCATTGACTTTGCAACAGATAAATTCGCATCCTTGGAAATGTCATGAGAAATCTTGGGCGAAAAATTTATAATTATCTTTGATCTCCTGAACCTAAATTGCTGACGCAGTGGAGGGGTTACTTTAGCCATATTTAGAGCCTACAAGCTTTTTGCAGCACTAATGGAATGTTGACCAGAGATAATCCAATATTCAACTTTATGAATATGATCTTTTGCGAGTTTATCAAGGGGTTGTTTTGTAGCACGATTACAGGGCATCAAAATTGCAAGTATCTCCTCTTACTTTGGGTCCTCAATAAAGTCTTGGGTCAAAATACGAACCCAATCCTTATTTACCCTTCTATACACATAGTTTGAAGGAGCAGGATAACATTTCATCACATCAATGCTGAAGACCTCATTTAGACCAAAGGGATAATATCCCTTATTTATTTCTAATGAGATAATTGCTTTGCTGCCCTTGTTTAGAGTCTCAACCTCCATTAGCTCGTCATCGGATGCATCTATCTCCTTTGAACCACCTGAACTTAAGCTAGAGCCTAGATCCAAGTTGTGCACTCATATGACAAGGGTACACCAGCATATAGAGACAAGGCTCAAGCTCAAGTTCGAGCCTTAAGGCCAAGTTTTATGTAGGAGAGGCTCAAACTTAAGCTGGAGCCTAAATCCAAGTTGTGCACTCATATGCTAGGGATACGCTAGCATAGATAGGCAAGGCTCGAACTCAAGTTGGAGCCTTAAGGCCAAGTTCCATGTAAAGTTAAGCATGGAGAATGAGCCTTAACACATAAGTTCCCTGTAGAGGAGGTTCGATCTTAAGGTGGGGTCTATATCCAAGTTGTGCACTCAGATGCTAGGGGTGCACTAGCATGGAGAGCAAAGGCTCAAACTCAAGTTCAAGCCTTGAGGCCAGAGTACACTAGCATGGAGAACAAAGGCTCAATCTGAAGTTTGAGCCTTAAGGCCGGTGTACACTAGCATCGAGAGCCAAGGCTCCAACTCAAGTTTGAGCCTTAAGGCCGGTGTACACTAGCATGGAGAACAAAGGCTCCAACTCAAGTTTGAGCCTTAAGGCCGGTGTACACTAGCATGGAGAACGAAGGCTCAATCTGAAGTTCGAGCCTTAAGGCCGAGGTGCACTAGCATGGAGAGCAAAGGCTCAAACTTAAGTTTGAGCCTTAAGGGGCCGGGGTGCACTAGCATGGAGAGCAAAGGCTCAAACTTAAGTTTGAGCCTTAAGGGGCCGGGGTGCACTAGTAGCATGGAGAGCAAAGGCTCAATCTGAAGTTTGAGCCTTAAGGGACCGGGATGCACTAGCATGGAGAGCAAAGGCTCAAACTAGAGTTCGAGCCTTAAGGGGCCGGGGTGCACTAGCATGGAGAGCAAAGGCTTAAACTCAAGTTCGAGCCTTAAGGCCGGTGGGGTACACTAGCATGGAGAATAAAGGCTCAATCTGAAGGTCGAGCCTTAACACCGGGGTGTACTAGCATGGAAAGCCAAGGCTCTAACTCAAGTTCGAGCCTTAAAGCCGCGGTGTACACTAGCATGGAGAACGAAGGCTCAATCTGAAGTTCGAGCCTTAAGGCCGAGGTGCACTAGCATGGAGAGCAAAGGCTCAAACTTAAGTTCGAGCCTTAAGGGGCCGGGGTGCACTAGCATGGAGAGCAAAGGCTCAATCTGAAGTTCGAGCCTTAAGGGAACGGGATGCACTAGCATGGAGAGCAAAGGCTCAATCTGAAGTTCGAGCCTTAAGGGACCGGGATGCACTAGCATGGAGAGCAAAGGCTCAATCTGAAGTTCGAGCCTTAAGGGATCGGGATGCACTAGCATGGAGAGCAAAGGCTCAATCTGAAGTTCGAGCCTTAAGGGATCGGGATGCACTAGCATGGAGAGCAAAGGCTCAAACTGGAGTTCGAGCCTTAAGGGGCCGGGGTGCACTAGCATGGAGAGCAAAGGCTCAAACTCAAGTTCGAGCCTTAACACCGGGGTGTACTAGCATGGAGAGCAAAGGCTCAAACTCAAGTTCGAGCCTTAAGGCCGGTGCACTAACATGGAGAACGAAGGCTCAATCTGAAGTTCGAGCCTTAAGGCTGAGGTGCACTAGCATGGAGAGCAAAGGCTCAAACTTAAGTTCGAGCCTTAAGGGGCCGGGGTGCACTAGCATGGAGAGCAAAGGCTCAATCTGAATTTCGAGCCTTAAGGGACCGGGATGCACTAGCATGGAGAGCAAAGGCTCAAAGTGGAGTTCGAGCCTTAAGGGGCCGGGGTGCACTAGCATGGAGAGCAAAGGCTCAAACTCAAGTTCGATTAAGGCCGGCGGGGTACACTAGCATGGAGAGCAAAGGCTCAAACTCAAGTTCGAGCCTTAAGGCCGGTGCACTAACATGGAGAACAAAGACTCAATCTAGGTCGAGCATTAACACATAAGTTCTATGTAGGGGATGCTCGAACTTAAGGTGGAGTCTATATCCAAGTTGTGCACTTAGATATGTGACACATATACCATGTTTATATAGGGAACCCTTGTCATTTAGATTATATAATGTGCACAAAGATCAGTTTTACAGGTTCTCGACATATGTGAAGATACAAAAGAGAGCAGAAAGAGGTGCAAACAATCTACGACGAGCAACGATTGACAAATGGCACACTTAGCGTGCAATCAAGTAAGCGTTTATATTGATATAGACAATCAATTAAAAAAGGACTTACTTGCTGCGTAAAGTATTCAATTAGACGAGGGAACACACGAAACGCAGATGGGCGCACAAAAGTCTCTGATGTCGCACAGTCGTGAGACGGATGCTTGAAGTATCCGATGGCGTGATGGTTCTGTAGGAAATAGAGGTCGGAACCAATGCAGACGTGTCGATTGCGGGAGGAAAAGGAACTGTTTGAAATGCAGGGCTGTAGAGACACAGGAAACAGAGATGATTATTGCGCACAGAGAATTGCTACAGGGTTCGCAGCCTTTTGTCTCGTTGAAATGCGAGGTCGGCCATCTTTTTTTTCGTGCGAGGTTTGTCTGGTTCAAATGCGATTTTGCGTTGTGAGGTCGGTGGGAGGAAGGCGAAAATTTTTTAGGGCCTGGTGGGGGGAAGTTTGAATTTCAAATTTCGGGGGGCGGGCGGGGGGAAATTCGAAATTTGAATTTCGGTCGATGGGGGGAAGTTCGAATTTTGAATTTCAAATTTCGAGGGGGCGGGCGGGGGGAAATTCGAATTTCGGGGAAGGGGCGTACGGGCTGCGTCGAGAGAGAGAGGAGGAGGAGGGGAGCATGCGTGGGCTGTGTCGAGACGGAAGGGCCGGGAGATTGTGCCGACGGAGGAGCAGGAGGGGGCGTGCCTCCGTCGGCGGCGCAAGTGCATGGGGGGGAGGAGGCTGCGCTGCGCCGGGAGAGGAGGAGCGGGAGGGGGCAAAGGCTGCGTCGACGGAGGAGGAGGCGCAAGTGCGTGGGGGGGAGGACGACGTCGATGGAGGAGGCACAAGTGCATGGGGGGGGAGGAGGCTGCGCCGACGCCGAGGGAGGAGGAGGAGTGGGTGGGCCGTGCGCATCGGGGCACGGGAGAAAGTCGGCCCATCCCAGTGCGGCGGTAGAAAGCCGGGTTTCAGTTTCATTCCCCAAGCCCAAGCCCAAGCCCAGGCCTAGGTCCCAGGTCTTTTGATAATAGTTACTTTCACTTTTGGTTATATACCCATCTTCACCCACACCCCACTTGTTCTATGGGATTATCCTAGCTTCCCTCTCTATTCCTACTTACTTGTGTAATAGACAAGGCTCAAACTCAAGTTCGAGCCTTGAGCTTGACCTTGAGCTTGAGATTTCTTGTTTTCTTCCCTCTTTCCCCATACACCCAAATATACTTATAAACTATGCGATTAAAAATTCAACTAAAATCTATATAATGCACAATGGCTCATTCCCCAAGCCCAAGCCCAAGCCCAAGCCCAGGCCTAGGTCCCAGGTCCCAGGTCTTTTGATTATAGTTACTTTCACTGTTATATACCCATCTTCACCCACACCCCACTTGTTCTATTGGATTATCCTAGCTTCCCTCTCTATTCCTACTTACTTGTGTAATACACAAGGCTCAAACTCAAGTTCGAGCCTTGAGCTTGACCTTGAACTTGAGATTTCTTCTTTTCTTCCCTCTTTTCCCATACACCCAAATATACTTATAAACTATGCGATTAAAAATTCAACTAAAATCTATATAATGCACAACGGCTCAAACTTGAGTTTGAGTCTCACGAAGGAGGAGTCTCAAATCCAATGTCCATTTGCTCATTTCCATGTCACATTCTCTTCACTAGCATATCGTTTCTCTCTATTGCTTTCTCTTTGCCTTTGCTGCTGCTGTTGTAACCACTCATCTTTGCCTTTTATAGCTATGAAACATTGATGGCTAATTGACACAATATCTTGACTCAATATCCCAATGAAATGGTGTGGCCAGATGCAGAGGGTGATGAAGTCTACCTCTTGGAAAATTAGCATATACATGAGGTGAGGATTATCACTTCAATTGGGACCTCTTAATAGCAAACTAGCATATGAAGGTGAGGCTCAAACTTTGGTTGGAGCCTCCAAGCAAACTAGCATCTGTCGGTCAGGTTCAAACTTTACTTTCAGCTTCCTAGAAGCAAACTAGCATCCGCGGGTGAGGCTTAAACTTTTGTTGGAGGAGCTCACCATTCTAGCTAACATATGCAAACTAATATATGATGCAAGTGAGGATGATAACTTTAACTGGAGCCTCCTAGCAAACTAACATATGATGGTGAGCCTCATGGAGCCTCCTACTAACTAACAAGCTAGCATATGCAGGCAAAGGCTCAAGCTTTAGATGGAGCCTAGCCTCCTAGCAAATTAGCATTGATAGGTGAGATTCAAACTTTGGTTGGAGCCTGAACTCATGTTGAGATTGAATTACATTTATAGTTTTGTGTACTACCGCAAAAACATCGCTTCAATCTTTCTTATTGAGATTTTGATTTTCTCAGGGATTGTAGGGTCTAAAACAAGGTGCTTCAGTGTTTCTCATTGATGGTTCTGCAAGGAAGGCACACGAGGTTATTCATTCCATTGATGCATCTCAAACATGTGGTTTTCAATTCATTGGTGAGACATGTGCAGCAATACATGTTCAACAAAGCTTTGATGACACATTTCTCATTCCATTTGCCACAATGGATGCAAGAACAATGTCTCAAGCAGTTGGAAGCATCATCAAATGGCCATTGGTCAACCTTGTTATGGACAGAGACATTACTAATACCAAAGAGGATAATTTTGCGGAACTTCTTGTTGATCAAGAAGATCACTTTATAGATAGGGAGAGCTGGAAAGAGAAAAGTGTCATCCTCTGGGATGACAACAGATCTACAAAACTTGGAAATGGAGTAGTATTGCTGGTCCACCCATATGAGGCTATAAATTGTAGAGAACTAGGGGAGAGTAGCTTGGGTGTCATTATAGAAGGATCTTTGCATCCAAGTTTAACTTGTGTTTCAGGTTTGAATTTGGTTAGTTGGCCGATCAGGCAACTCACATTTGAGAATGGTGAACCATTAGTGAAGGACACAAAATCTTCTTCTATTGATGAGGGTATTCAAGATCACTTCATGCAAAAAAATATTGACAGCCTAAACAATTCAAGTGATGAAAAAGAGGATGCTGATGTAGAGGGCAATGATAGCGATAGTTCTGATGTGACAGACACCATGATGCCATGATCACTGACTATGATATCATTGAAGGGACAAATAAGAAAAGGAGCTATGTCCATAGGGTAAGGGTAATGAAAAATTACAATAAAACCCATGGAGCTAGCAAAAAATGTGATGTTGCAAACATTAACAACATCGCAACCATTGATTGTTGCGAGAACCGATGTCAAATTGGAGATAGATCCAAAATCATGCAAGCTAGGGTACACTTTTGGGGACAGAGCTATAGTACACGATACACATTTGTACTAGATTGCATGGGCATGGCCTATAGACAAGGTCAAGATGACGAGTGCTTTGAGTTCACATTTGATGGGAAGAAGGTTTGTAGTAAAGCATGGTATGTAATGCATGGCATCGGTAAGTCAACGTTCTATAGGCTCAGAAAGAAGTTCTTGAATGGTGCATGTAATGTCAATCATGGCAACAGTGGGATAATACGGAAGAGCATGACACATGTTGAGATGGCAAAATCAATCATACAGGGCTTCATAGATAATAATGCCGATCAAATGCCACATAGGTCAAGGACAACTATGCATGGAGCCCGCGAGACCCAACGTGTTCTACCAACAATGTACAAACAGGTGGACATATTGCGTGAAGTTAATGACACACTTGTCTCATTCGAATACCGGCTACTGTCACAACCATCATTCTCAAGATTATGGAACACAGAGTTCAAGACAGTCAGTTTATCAAAAACCAGCACCTTCTCAAAATGCGACATTTGTACGGCAATCAAGGTTAAGTTGGAATCAACAAAAAATCAAGAGGAGCGTGCCAGATACATGGCACAAAGAAGGGCACACATGTTGCAACAAATGAGTTGTAGAAATCTATACTATGCTTGGAGGAGCTCTTCCGAAATGAACCCAAACAGGTATTTGTGTATTATACATGATAAGTTGGACCAGAGCAAGACTGCCATACCACAAATTAAACCAGTTCCTAAATCTCTCAATGGGGTTGAGAGGCTTCCAGTATCCTTAACAGGAATGCTCACTCATGGACATGGACAAACAGCTTATGGTCACTTTGCCTTGGGGTTATGGCCAAGTGATCCCAACTTCACAATTTCATCTCTCTCAAAATGTTTAAGAAACTTAGAAAGAGGAGAGCAACACATGTATGGTGACTTGAGCTCACAAAACTCAGATGCTGAACCACGAACAGATCTTTTTTATTGTGTTTTGTCTACCATGGCCCTGTATCAGCATATGGAAGTGCTGAAGGAGAGAAACACATATTGCAAGTAGAGCATTGAGGATGGAGGATGCAGATGCAGAGACAGAAACAAATGTGGATACAGAGGGAAATTGTTCTTCACATATGCAGTCAGTCTTTCATACTAACACACATGTGCAGGATAGGGGCAATGGAAATGCCTCAATTTTAATGCCATCAAATTCAAGGACATTTTTTAAGAGATTGCCAAGGACGTTGTTGTTGCAACTTGAAAATTGTGGTTCTGAAAATAAGAACCGTTATGTATTTGCCTATCTATCCCTATTGGTTGCACGAGGAGTGTTTGACATGGTGCAGCTTGGTTTTCTTATGGTTGGTCATACTCATGAAGATATTGATGCATTGTTTAGTCGCTTCTCTGAGAAGTTGAGGAAACAAACCATTTTCACATTTCCACATTTGATGAAGATCTTTAATGAGTGTGTTAGCATGCATCCAGCACCCTTTCTTCTACAAAAGGTGGCAGACTTCAAAGGCTTTGTCAAGGGATGCTTACATGATGGAGCCGATAGCTTGATTGGACATTCAAAGCCATTGCAATTCAGGTTTTATATGAGTGATGGAATACCTTTGATGCAATACAAAGTACACCCCAAAAATATTGATTGGTTACCAGAAAGTGGTATAGAGTTATGGAAGAGAAATGACCAGGGAGGACCCAATCTTCCTGAAGGTTTTCCAAAAGTATTGCCACCCTTTGAGTATGCTAAGAAAAATGAGAAGGTTGTGGAGGGCTTAAAAAAACACGTCAATTGGTGGAAAGAGCACTTGCAAGAGAAAGGAGACCAAAGTGATTATGCTAAGTGGATCAATCCAGTCCTTGTCTATTGGGAGAATCTTATGCTAAACATGCAAACCCCTAGTGCAAGGGAAGACATTGGATTTCATGACTTTTGGCCAAGGAGTGTATGCAAAAAAGCTGAGCCTCTTAACCTTCACGTGGAGGATAATGTAGATGAAGGGTTTGATGTAAATGAGGACCATTCTTGTGGTCCAATGTGCAACAAACCTGCTGAAGAGTTCAACCCGACTCTTGATGTGTCTAAAGGAGATTTTGTGCCTGTACAACCTTGTGATGCAAATTACCCAATATGGTTGGGAGTGACAACAAGTGATGTTGATCAAAACAACAACTCGATAAACTACCTACAAGTTCAGATACAATATTGGGCACCAATTTCAAAGAAGAAGAATGCAAGTGATGTGGAGGTTTATAAGGATTGTTGTTGGAACAAGTATTGGCGAGAGAACATAAATGATCCTCAACGCTGGGAAGACACTAGCTGCATCATTTGGGCATGGAATCCCAAGGGTGGACAACTTCCAGAGAAAATCAAGATTCCAAAAGCTATAATATTAAAGGCCAAACAGAATCAATTGAATCAACATGTTAGTGCAGTTGAGCAAGAATGATTTGTTAGCACATGGGCAACTAGCTTCGCAATCTTTTAGCAATGTTGTATGAAGCTACCAAACTCATAGTTCAATCATTATTCAGATTGTAAGGCTTTCTTAAGCTTTTAGATTTATGGTTCACCCATTGTTCAAGAATTTTGATTCAATACAGATGGTGATCTTTTTAATTCTACCACACCTAGACTTTCTTACAACTGAAAGTTACATTGAATATTCTTTCTTTGTTAAAGTTTCTGTGTTTGATGGTCAACTGGAGGCTATGTGATATAAACAAGCTTAATTCTTGGTGTGCATGTGTGTGTGTGTGTGTGTGTGCAAGCTTTCTTACAACTTAAAGTTACATTGAATATCCTTTCTTTGTTAAAGTTTCTGTGTTTGATGATCAACTGGAGGCTATGTGATATAAACAAGCTTAATTCTTGGTGTGGATGTGTGTGTGTGTGTGTGTGTGCAGGCAAATTTACATTCCACCAACATCATATATACTTGTTACAAATGTATAATAGTATATAAATCATATCGCATTATTCAAATGCTTGTTGAGAAAATCCAATAATAAATCTTGCATATCACACAGTAAACATTGTATTGGATCTAACAAAGAATTGTCCCAAAATTGTGCATATTTCCCAAAATTCCTAAATTTGAGTTCCACCATAAAGTTGCCCTCGCTTTTCTTCAATCTGCAATCTTCTTCTTTGTGCCCGAAATTGTTGCAGTAGTTACACTTTGGCTTGTCTTTGAACCTGCATTGATTTTGAAAGTGCCCTTTCCTGCCACAATTGTGACACTTCAAATTGCTTTTAATAATTGTTGTATAGCTCAAATTCGACCACCACCAGCAGCCTAGAGATATGGCACCAATGGGGGGTGTTTAGAAGTGTGATGCCATACTGCACATGTAGAGGTAGGGAGTGAGTAGGTGAGCATGAAGCCATATGGCAGTGGTTTATCCCACATGAGCTCAATGATTGTACCCAACTCGACTAATACTGCACTAATGACATTGATTAGTGCTTAATCATAAATGATTAGTGGAAGATTCAATTGAGCTTAAGGAGGCAAGCATTGAAGGGGATTTTTTCATGAGAGTTTTGCCCTTAATTAGTAGATAGGGCAAACCCAAAAATAACCAGCTTCATCCACAAAAAAAGGCCCAAATCATTAGAAAATCGACGACTAGTTAATTCTTCCTCCGGCTCATGTAGTTGATGAAACACTTTGAAACTCAAGCTATAGGTAGCTTGTACTATGGTCCAAGCTCACCTAAGAGGGCTTGGGCCAATTTTGTGTGTGGTGGGAGAATGGAGAGAAAGACCAATCAGTGCACATGAACGTTTTTCTGCCTATAGACCACGAAAAACGCCTATTCCTCCGGATTGATGGTTAGCCTAGGGTTGAGGGTTGACCACAAGCTCAACAACAATAGCCAGGGAATGGTCCTAGACAGGGAGAGGTGAACCTGATTGGGGTGGATGAAGAGGTGGATATCTTAGCCAATAAGAGGACTAGAGGGACAAAGGTTTAGGGTGAACCAGGACCTTCCACAATGAAGAAGGGGAAACAAGTGGAAGATCATCCCAAGGAAGATAAGAAAAAGACCAGATCTAGGAGACATATTGGTATGCAAGACTTCCCCTTATGTGCTTCTTAGGAGGCTTATGATCTGTTGAGAAATCTACATAAAAAAGGATCTACTTTAACTTGGCCCTAGCTTGTAGTACAGATATGTCCCAGACTTAGGAGAACTTGTGGAGTAAATTGTTCAGCACTAGAAGCTCCAAGAAAGAGAAGAAGGGAGGAAGTCAGATTAATGTGGTGAAAGTGAAAGGGGATAAAGATTGTTTGCCAATCATGGATGCTTGGGTGAATAACCACAGAGTCCCAAACGTGTATATAGATGGTGGTACACAGGTATGTATTATGACACAACAGACAATGGAAGCCTTCAGATTGAAGGTAGGTACACCCTCTGAATTCAGAGTTAGAATGGCTAATAGTGCAAAGGACAGATGTTTAGGGATAGTGAAGAAGCTTCAGGTGAATGTACTCAGACAGAAATACATCATAGGAAGAGGATGAGGAAACAAGCTGTGCAAAAAATTCAAAAATAGAGGAAATCAGCTCGGAAGATGATGGGGAAGAGCTCCAATTACTAGAACTAGATTTAGAACTTTTGGGCTTGTTTGTGCAACTATATGCAGAGGGCCAAAGGAGCCTATTGTGTGTCTACAGGAAGAGATGCCCATGGAGATAGAAAGCCAAATAATGTTGTCAAATTGCTCATCACTGAGTGGTAACCATGAGATCAAGGAGAAAGATAGTGAGGAGATGCATCTTGTGGCCATGGATTTGTATGTACATGTTATGAGGATGTTGATATAGATGTCCTAGTAGCTGATCAAGACACAGACGAGGAGTTAGACATACTTTTGGATGATGCAGTGTTGGAAGAGTCTCCCGGGATTATGAGCCATAATTCCTCATAGGTTGATGTTGTTTGTATGCATTTGTGTAGGATTATGTGTGACAAAAGTATGGTAGAACAGGTGCGAGTGTTGACGATGTGAGTGATGCTGAGCTTGATGCGATCTTTGGATGATGTTCTGCTAGATTTTGTATGTATTGATATGGATGCCAAGTAGGTCTATGCTTCTTCTGTATACCAGAAAGGTGATCTTGATGATGCTCATGAGGTGTTGGGTCTTAATGAGATAGAGCAAGATATGTATGTGGGGTCTCATATGCCTGCAAATGAGTCATATGCCTGCGATCTTTGGATGATGTTCTGCTAGATTTTGTATGTATTGATATGGATGCCAAGTAGGTCTATGCTTCTTCTGTATACCAGAAAGGTGATCTTGATGATGCTCATGAGGTGTTGGGTCTTAATGAGATAGAGCAAGATATGTATGTGGGGTCTCATATGCCTGCAAATGAGTCAGAGGTTGATGAAGAATTGATGGATATTCTGGATGATGCATTGGAGGGGTTTGTGAGCCCTAGTCTTTACACTATGTGCTTGCAACGTACTGAGTATGCAGTGGTGGTGGAGAGTGTACCTGAAGAGTTTTTGGAGAATGATTGTGAGATCCCTGTTCCCACCGTGTAACGGATTCGGGGTACTAGCAGCGGAAGTAACACTTCTTGCACGGGGCAGAGTCCCACACTCGGGGCCTCGTCCCCACGGATATCCAGACAAGAGACTAATCCATTGGTTTTTCCAAAACCGAACCCGGAAAAACTTCCTTTATCCAGAAAACACGGGCGATTCCACCAGGATAACTTTTTACTCTAACGTAGTCAAGACCATTACTGATCAAACTGATCTGACTGCACCTATAAAAGTACTCTATCAGATCAAGGAAGAAACTTGCACTTGGATCATTGGGATCAACGCTTTTTTCCCCATCAAGAGGCATAGCCATTAATTCCTATCCATAGAACAATTACTATCTGGGATTTACTTCATCTATCATAATAACAGAA
Source organism: Cibotium barometz (assembly GCF_041138505.1). Taxonomy (NCBI): domain Eukaryota; kingdom Viridiplantae; phylum Streptophyta; class Polypodiopsida; order Cyatheales; family Cibotiaceae; genus Cibotium; species Cibotium barometz. The sequence continues at coordinate 42,721,245 of NC_141054.1, forward strand.
TTTGAGTCTTGATTTACGGATCCATCAGTCCAGCCTAACCCCATCCAGTCCCATGGGTTAGCCAACCGCCCAACCACTGTAGTGATGGGATCCAATTATGAATTGGGTTAGGTTTTGTCCCGGGTACCAGGGAAGAGAGTTCCCAGGCCCCCTAGCCGGAAGTTCATGCAACATAAAACTAGTCACACCACTTACACACCCACCAATATGAAATTGCCTTTTTCTCAGCATCAACTAACTTTAAAACAATCCTTTAATGAAACCATTATGTCACTGATGACAATCCTCTAAATCTTTGGTTGAATCCATATTACCAATCATTCATTCATCGGTGTACCTATGGCATCATTGGCAACCAGAACGCTCACCACCTGTTCACTCAGGGGCCTTTTCAATAGATCCTAGCCCATAGTACCCGACAATATTTTCACATATAAAAATCAACATGGAATTCTCGCTGAAGATCAGCAAGATCAACCAACATATCCATATAAGAGAGCCATGGACTCATCCGTTGAGGACCAGCAAGGTCAATCAACCAGACCCATGCCCGATTTCAGAAAAACAACTCTTACTCCTTGTTCCAATATCTTCCACGACGCACGTGTGGGTATCTTCGGCGACCCAGAGCCCGAGCACCGTATGGTCAGCACCCTCTAGGATCCTTCGCAGGTGACCTAGTGCTTCACTCATAGGCTGCTTCCTTGGTCCCTCATCCACCATACCGGAAGCTCACCATTTAAATCGAACCGAGGCTGGTCAAGACCTCGGTCAACCTTGCTACGCGAGACGTCCTCCATTGACTCTCCGTCTCACAGTTGCAACTTTATCAGTTAGGTCTTCATGACCTTAATCCACAAGACGATCAAAATGCTTCCCCAGCATTCTTGATATAAAATAGTCATTTACAAACAGTCACAAAATACAGTTTCTATATCGAACTCCCGTCTTTCCACATTATCCCTCCTCAGTCCACATTACTTATTCCACATTCCATTCAATGTGTACTCATTCTCATCCATTTATTCATATCAACGACACATTATTTCACATACACATTCACATTCATTATTGTACATACATATCCATGTTCGTACATCCACATCATACATCCAATCCCATATCCGCATTCATACATACACATCCATATCCACATCCATACATCCACATCCATATCCACATTTACATCTATACATCCACATTTACATGCATATATCCATTTTCACATCCTCATTCATACATCCACATCCACATACATACATCCATATCCATATTCCCATTCACATACATACATACATACATTCATATCCACATTCCCATTCACATCTATACATCTACATCTACATCCATATTCACATCTATACATACACATCTACATGCATACATCCATTTTCACATTCATACATCCACGCTCCCATTTCCACATCCACACATCCACATAAATACATCTACATCCACATTCCCATTCATATAACCACATACGCCTTCACATCTATATGGAAGCTAGCAGAGCGCCCGCTACCTCGCAACCACATGGTGCACCAATCTTTACTCTGGATGCTCTCGAAACAACAACTCAAGCTAAAAGTGTCACTCCTAGAATTAAGGTGGATAAAACCTTCGAATTGAGTAACAAAGAAGGAGTAAAATGGTTTGTGGATAGCTACTACGATGCTAGTGCAAACTTTAAAGGAGTCCTCCATTTGTTTATGTCTCAAGGTGATACATCATATGGAGATATGGGGATTGTGGTAGGCGCTAAGGATGATGTGGATGCAAGAGCAAACCCATGGTTCACATGCAATGTATTGCCAGAAGGAGAAACTACAAAAGAAAATAAGTTTTGCTTATCATTGGACACTTTTCACCCAGCAGACATGACTGGCAGTAAACTAGGAAAGAACAATTCTATTGTAAAGCTAGGATTGAAGATCATTGACTTTTCCAATCAAGAAGACTCAGGGGTGGATAATGTGGAGGACCTGGTGAAAGCGGTGAGGCATGCAAAGAAGGCTTTGGATTCATGAAAAAAGTCCATACCTGAAAAGGAGACAACAACCACTCAAGTTAGGAAAATTGTGGAGAAAAAAGGCAGGGCCATAGTGAAGAGTGCACTTGAATCATCTAGAAATGCTGGTGAAACTTCTTCAAAACATAAAAAGGAGGGTGACAAAACAAAAGTCCTTGATGTAAGCACAATAACAGCTGAAGACATGGCAGGCTCTCAGGTGCAAGAAGAGGAGCAAGCACTTGCAAAGAAGAGAAAGGCAAAGCACTCTACAAAGGTTCAAGAAATCTCTTCAAAGAGGCAAAGGACAAAACCAGCAAGTGGTACAAAGGAGATAGATGCATCCGTGACGAGCTAATGGAGGTTGAGACTCCAAACAAGGGCAACAAAGCAATGATCTCATTAGAAATAAAGAAGGGATATTATCCCTTTGGTCTAAATGAGGTCTTCAGCATAGTGATGAAATGTTATCCTGCTCCTTCAAACTATGTGTATAGAAGGTTAAATAAGGATTGGGTTTGTATTTTGACCCAAGACTTTATTGAGGACCCAAAGCAAGAGGAGATACTTGCTTTTGGTTCGTATTTTGACCCAAGACTTTATTAAGGACCCAAAACAAGAGGAGATACTTGCAATTTTGATGCCCTGTAATCGTGCTACAAGACAACCCCTTGATAAACTCGCAAAAGAATATATTCATAAAGTTGAATATTGGATTATCTCTGGTCAACCCTCCATTAGTGCTGCAAAGAGCTTGCAGGCTCTAAATATGGCTAAAGTGACCTCTCAACTGTGTCAGCAATTTAAGTTTAGGAGATCAAAGATAATTGTAAATTGCCTGCCCAAGATTTCTCGTGACATTTCCAAGGATGCAAATTTATTTGCTACAAAGTCAATGCAAAAGGAGCCATTCCTCGATCAACTTCTACAAGCTTGAGCACAATGGCATGCAAACGGTCGTCCTAGTAAACCTTTGCCTGGTGTGAATCAACCCAAGATGGATGAGTCTTGGAAGGTACTCTTTTGATTCTTTGCTATATCTTGGTAAATCATAGACATACATTACTTCTTCTTTACTTTTCATAATATCTTTTACGGATGTATAGTTTTAAGTGTAGCAGTAGCATAAGAAAGATGCATGTGAGGCTTCTTCTCAAACTGCATAAACTTAATAGTTTGGTTTGAAATTGAACTTCAAGACTCACCTCTCTGTGATGGTGTAGCACTTGCATATCTAATTGTGGCTCGAACTTAAGTTGGAGCCTCACTTGCAAGTGCTAGATTTGCATACGGAGGTGATGCTCAAACCTAAGATCGAGCATCACCATTCATTATATACTAGTTTAGCACTGGCAAGTGAGGCTCAAACTCAAGTTTGAGCATAAGCTCCAAATGATTGAAAACCCATAGATGCATGATTCCTCCTAATATTTTGTGATATCTATAGTAAGGGGGCTAACTTCTTACTTTGCAGGCCTTTGTGGAGACCACAAAGCACACACTACATAAGAATTTTGTCAAAAATGATTTACACTTGCTTCTATGTGATGATGATGTATGGCTGAATTGGGTTAAGATCATGAGACTATATACAAAAGGCTTGCTACCAAATACAAAGGGCGAAACTCAAACTAAAGGTCTTGATCAAAATCCCAAACTTCCAACTTTGAAGAGTGGGCAAATTCAGCAGGCACCAGGAACAGTCATGCTAGGCCCAACGTTGTTTAGGTGCATTTTAGGCCTTCAAAAGAGTGAAGTTTTGGACATTCAAACAACACTTCTTGACAAGAGAATATTGCTTAAGAAGGGAAAGCAAACCCATCAAAGAATGGATATGGAGGAGATGGCTTGGAAGCTAAAAACAGATCGAGTGCTCAAAGATGCAATAACCGCCTTCTATTTTGATCTGACAAGGGAAAAGATGACTTGGGAATAGGTGTGTGAGACATATAAGCTAGGGAAGTATGAGTATAATCAATTGAGAAGCTATAGCCAGTCCTCCTTTGTTAGGGACGCTCGCAATCGTTTAAAAAAAAATCCTTCACTTCCAAAAAGTGTAGTAACTTTACTAAATCACCTATATAGAGCATCTATGGGTATTGTATCTCAACAAGAGTCTATTCCTTGGACAATTAGAGGGAGGGGGTGGGTTTTGATATGACAAAGATTATAGCCTTTTGTAGTGAAGATCATGTACCATTTCAACTGGCAATCATGGACCTACATGGTACAAAAAAGCAGCTCTCGTCAGAATTTTTCTCCAAGTTGGCACACTTGCTTTGAACACACTAAACTCACAATATGAATATATTCTTGTGTGTTTTGTTGATTTCATCACCATTGGAATTCTTATCGAAGGGATTTCTGGCGAGTCAACAAAGGTGCACTCTATGAATTTGGCATGATCCACACACAAAAAGATGATGCCTGGACATCTGGAACAGTTGAGATTACAACTATTATTCTTTTCATCAGCAAGTTTGACAAGTTTGAGGCCATTGATAAGGTTCTCACAAAAAATGTATTCATCTCAGGCTCTAGTGGCCAAAATAGAGAATTCATCGTTCGACAAAGGCTTTATTGATGGTCTCATCACAGGGTTTTGTCCTGAACACAACTATGTTGTAGAGATATATTGTGGTGGAGTTGTGCTAGAGGAGAGCTTGCTAAAGAAGAGACAATGTATTACTTTATGCAAAGATGATTTGGAAGCGATGGCATTAGAATCAAAGTGATCTTCTCTTTTAGACGGTCACTCGTCCTTTCAAGAGTGGTGTGGTGCAAGTGGCAGCACAAAAAAGCAAACACTAGATGATGCAAAAAAAGAGAACCTTCAAAATCTTCACATTGACGACCCACCAAGTACAAAGGAGGAAGACGAAGGTGATGATATTGAGAACAAAAATGACACAGATGATGATAAATAAGTTGGGGATGCTATAGACTTTGAAGATACAGGGCAAAGGAATGAAGAGGACTAAGGAAATGATGCTCTATTCAATGAGGACGCCGAAGACAATTTTGAAGATATTGGAAGGCATGAAAATGATGATGAAGGTGGGAATGGTGATGATATATTGGATATACTACAAAAGCCATGGAAGCTTCAAATTTTGGGGTTGCTATGGCCGTTGAGAAGATTGGGGATACAGATGTCAACAAGGCTTTCCATGCTCACAGCCCATCAAGCTCTCAACCAAAGAAAGGTAGAAAAGTGCATTGATAGTGCTTATGAATGTACAACAAATGGTGATCATTGAACGGAGATTATCAACAACTAATATTAACATAGGTCTTGTTCAAAGTGTGGATTTATTGAAATAATTATTAGTCTTTTGATTAATACATTGGCTTTTAACATTTTTCGATTAAAGTGAATATTTCTATTCTAATTATCCTTTATTTCATGCCAACATCTGGTACAAATGATGATGCACACTTATTATTAAGAAATTACTCCATATCCTAGTGTAGTAGTGAGGCTCAAAATTAAGTTTGAGCCTAATACAAATGATGACGCACACTTACTATTAAGAAATTACACTTACTTCATATCCTAGTGTAGCGGTGAGGTTCAAACTTAAGTTTGAGCCGTACCTCCACTTATGTCCAACCTTGGGGATGTCTTCCAACACAAGGAACAATCTCAAGTTGAGCGATCTTTACTTTGCCCTTGTAAGTGAGGCTCAAACTCAAGTTTGACCCTTATGTGAAAGTCTTGGCAGGTAATATGGTTCCTAATTCATTATGGTACATCACTCAATGTTGAGTAATCTAAGTTTGGATACAAAGTATATGTGTAGATATAAAAATGACTAGTATTGTATTAGCCTTGGTGTATTATTTAAATCCTAAAAGTAATAGCATTTTATTTTAATCTTACAGATATATACAAAGAAGGGAAAGATGAAGATAACATTGCTCAACTAGATCATCATCATGAAAGCCCTACTAGAGAGATCAACTCTCATGATTCAAATGCTAGAAATAATGAAGACAACATGGTGGAGGTAGATCACATCGATGATTCAACTTTGCAAACATCTTCAAGGCCTTCAAGTGATAGGACTAAAGAGACTAAGGACATTCCTGATTTGCAAGTTAATGTTGAGGTTAGTGAGAATAAAGATAAAGCTAATGAAGAGCTTCAAGAGACTTTTGCAACCAAGGAGAGACAAGAAGAGATTGTCGAACAAATTGATGAGGCTACATATGCTACGAATAAAGGGAAAATAGTTGAAATCAAGGGCTTAGTGGTGGCAGAGGGTGTTGAAGAAAAAAAAATATGTATTTACACACATATTCATGTTAGTTGCATTTAGTGGTTAGGTAGGGTAAAAAAATAAATAAATAATAATAATAACAATAATAATAAATTAAAATAATAATAATAATAATAATAATAAATTTTTAAAACTGGACACTGCAATGTGCTAAAAATAACGTATGCATCTACGCTCGGGAACAATACTAGGGGACATAACACCAGTGCACCATCTAGGGTAACCACTCAAGGGAGCGGAGCGGCACTCAATCGGTTGTTGGCAACTTAGAAAGCATTCTCGAGACATCTTTGGAGTCTCAAACAGAGAGCCTCTCAAGAACCACGAGTGATATTTCAATGGACATAAACAAGTCATTTGGCATGAATAGACCATACACACCCATTGGTATGGCAGATTCTGCTAATCCATTTGAAATCCCAGATGGGGAGTTGATTGACAACATGAGACTCCATTTCTTGTATACAAACGCGCATGGCGGTGAGATCTACAAAGATCCAATGAGTCGGTTTGTTGTTAAAATTGCAGACATTCATTCTGCGTTTGAACCAACATCATGGGTAAACTACCAAGACGATATGTACATGGGTAGAAATGGAGTACGCTACAAGGTCACCAAAAATCCTGAACAAGTGGATGCTTTGGGTGTACTTCAACCTAGCGCACAAGCAAAGCAGAAGGAGGAGCTTCCATCGGACCCAAATGTGCCAAGAACATCGCGCAGACCTGGTACGCCCATTTCTTTACTTGAAGAATTGTTTTCTGACAGGAATTGGGAGGATAGAGAAAGAACGGGAAAAGAAAAAGAGACCAAGAAAAACCCATGGGACATAGTAAAAGAAATTCCAGTAGTTAAAATCTATCAAGACGACCCAATTAAAGAGGTGTATAGGGATGTGGTAGAAACCTACTGTGCAACCACTAAGCATCCGAGCTTAGAGCTTCCAGTCACGCATACAATAACTGTAGAGCATCTAGATGGTTTCACTAAGCGTGTTCATGATAGATGGGGGAACGACTTTAGAACCCTTGAATGGCCAGAGGTTAGGGAATTGACATGGAAAGGAAGGCCCCTTTTCACTGAGGTGTCTACCTTAGACACGGCACGTCCAGATGAATCTGCCTTTCGAGGAGAAACACTAGCACCACCATGGGCTAGAACCCCAAGTGTGGCTCGACCAGCACCTTCCATGCGAACAACTGCTAGAGGACCAGTCTTTCCAATGATTGATCCTACGAGGAGACCCAGGGCTATTAGAGAATCTAGGGGAGAAGAAAGACCACGAGCAAGTGGATATGTACCTCCAAGAGAACCCCATAGACCAAGAGAAATGACATTTGAAGAGCCTAGAGTTAGAGGCCGAGACTCATATAGGAGACATGATGATGAATATTCTAGAAAAGTGAGACCATCTGCACTGCAAAAGCTTGTCAAGAAGTATGACGGATCCGGTGACCCATATGACCATATAGCAGCTTTTAAGAAAGCTATACATGCGGAGCAAGTCACGGATATGCATACGCAAATCGAAGGATTTGGCTTGACACTAGAGAGTAAGTCTTTATCATGGTTTCAAACTTTAGAGCCTAAGGCAAAGCGATCTTTCGATGGGCTGGAAAAGAGCTTTATAGCTGCGTTTTCAAAAATGGGAATTAAGCACAATGCGATAGCTCAAATTTATCATTTTAAGCAAAAAGATCAAGAATCTGTGCGAGATTGTGTAAATAGGCTAAAGCAGTACATCAATCGATGCCCTGACGACGATGAGAAGCCAAGCCAAGGAAGATTAATTTCTATCTTCCTGGAAGGCTTACGAAATAAGACGCTTCACACTCACTTGTACGCAAAGAAGCATGTCATCTTCAATGAGTGTTGCATGGATGCCATGGATTACGATGACAACTTTGACATGACTGGCATGGGAAACCAAGATAGTCATCCGGACGATAAACGTAGCTCTGGGAAGGGCTCTGACTCTAGTGTGCCATTAGTTAATCCAGATCAGATTGCCGAGATAGTATTGAAAAAGATGGGGCAATACTACAGACCTTCCTACCGACCCCAACCATCATACATGTAGACTTTACCTACAGGCCCCTACGTCTGTGGAGGATGTGGAGGTAGCCATAAAATCGAGCAATGCCCAACCTTCTCACCATTGGTTGGCAATCAACCAACAAAGAAGTGGTGCCAGCTTTGTAAATGGAACTACACACATGTGACTTCGGACTGCAATCACATTGCAAGGATACAAAGGGAACAAGCAGCCAACTCTGCACCTAGGTAGCAAGTTGTGAACCATGAGAGAACCTTAGTTGCTCAAGAGCAAGCACGGCCGGTGCTAGGAGCTCAACCTCCTCCACCTGGCACAGCTTCCTTTAGATATGTGGAATATGAGAATCCTGAATTAGGAATGGAGATGGTTAGCTCTCAACCATACTACATCGAAATGGAGCATCCTCTTGTCGAACCCTACTTTGAGAACCCAACCGGACCAAGCTAGTTCATGACTTCAATGGAGACCCAAGCTCTTTGATGCTTATAGGATCTCAGCCAACCAAGACTTAAGGTTATCCAACCACCACAGGACCATATCCTACAAAGAGACTATACCCCACGCAACAAACAGGACCATGCTACGAATGTGGTGGACCACATTGGGCAAGAGAATGTCCAAACAAGAAACGACCCCTCTTAGCTAGCATAGGCACAACATCTACGTTTCCACCTATAGAGAGGTTTTGCCAAGGGTGTAGCATTGACCATCTACCAAAGGATCGCTTGTTGAAGCCTAGGGATCCGGCAGCACAAAAAGCTAAAGCGTCCCTCAACTATGTTGAAGTGATTCCATCACCCACGACATCTGAGAAGGAGAACGAACTAGTGTCGCTAAGAGTAGTGACTAGAGCCCAAGCGCAAAAGAATGTCAAAGAGGTTGTTGAGAAACCCTCTGAGATTAAGGTTCTATCCAAAGATGGAAAAGAGAGAAAGAAATCAACTCGACGTAAACCACGCAGCAAGGGGAGGAAGAAGTTGAAGGAGCAGAAGAGCTCTGATGGAGGAAATTCTATCCCAAAAGAGCTAGAAGGAATGTTGAAAACGAAACAAATAGGAGAGAAAACTCAAAATGAGCAAAAGGGAAAAGCATCCGAGTCTGAGGAAAGCTCAGGAGGATCAGTCCTTGTGGACAAGGTGTACGAGCCTATGCAGCGCTTCAAGCGTATAATAGTAGGATCACAGCTTTGACCGTGCTGCCTAAGAAGCTGCAAGAATATCCCAACCCTCATGAAGAGACAATCAACTTGGCTATCCATAAGCAGTTGATTAGGGATACTCAGACTCTAATAGACGGCCCACCACCTATGTACGCAAGAGGACCTGCTTCTCTAAAGCCTAACTTAGAGACGATACCAGAAGCCACGCCAAGCATGGAAAACGAAAGTGAAGTTGTATCTCTACATTTCCCAGAAATGCCTGAAGGAGATGATTTACCTCATACCAATGCAGACGAGTCAAAACCATTGACTACCGCGGATTTTGGAGATGAAATTCCTGAAATAGAGGAAGCAATAGCAAGGAAGATGTGGGAAGCGGTGCAAAAACAAGTTGAGGATCTAGCATCTTCTGACAAGTCACCACCGTTCTCTATAGTAGAATTCTCGAATCAAAGGGTTCAAGAATTAGATGCTTTATCTCTACCAGATGATGCTCAGACTGTTGTCTCAGCTCGGAGCAACAAGCTCACATGCAAGACACTGCCCTCATATTTAGGACTGTATGAAGCACATAGCCAAACCATGCGAGTACCATCAATGACACGACAACCTCATCACGAACGAGACATAGGGAGTTTGCAAGCTTTAATGTCGGCACCAATTACGTGTACCATTCCACTCGCAGAGTTCTTAAAGCTTAGGCCAAGATTGTGGGGAGAAGTGGCTACACAATTAACTGAGCAAGGATTGTGGAACCAGAACATCCAGGTTAAGGAGTTGTTGAAGGCAAAGGCTTCTGAGCTAATGCTTAAGCAAACAATTCCGGTTCCTGTGAACAAAGTTGGCAAGCATTGTGAAGACGATGAAGGAAATACTATGCTTCCTGTGGAGATCAACAAGATTGAATCTATAGCTATTCTAGATAGCGGAGCAGGGGTGAGTATAGCAATAAAAACTGTATGGGAAATGTGGGGAAAACCTGCAATTAGAAGTACAAGGATGAGTTTGCAATTGGCAGACGGAAATCTAGAGAGTCCCATAGGATTGCTTGAGAACGTTATAGTCAAGTCATGTGGCATTGAGTACGGACATACCTTTGCTATTGTAGACTTTGGCAAGAACACAAATTACGAAGTGATCCTAGGAAGGCCATTCATGCGCCAATTCAAAATGATTCAAGATTGGGGTTACAATTACTTGTACCTCAGACATGAGAATGTAACCACGAGAGGGTGAATCTGAAAAACCACGCTTATCGAGATGTGACGCACTCTCCTGTGGACGAGTTTGACTCCGCTTCTTCAGAAGCATCGGGAGCAACTATGTCTGAAGGAAGAGCTGATCTATGGATCTGTGGAGCATCTTGTCGAGACTTGCAACCTGGAAATGTTACCATAGATAGAAGTGTGACGGATGAGGCGTATATCCCTATACCTTTTCCTGAGAACTTGATAGATCCCTTAGAATGGAACCATGTTTTAGCTACCATAGACACTTGTGCATTGCCAAGGCAAACAAAGTTCTGTGATCCAGATGGGTATGACATTATTCCCGTAAGAATGCTAAGACCGATCTATGCAGAGGAACCTCAAGAAGCCCCTAGGTATGAAGCAAACAAATCATTATTGCTAGGAGATATGGTATCTGTAGAGGAAGTATCCCCTCTTGAGTACAGCTCAGCTGACGAAGGAGATGAGGATAGATGCTTAGAATCCTCTGATGGGAAGGATTCTGATGACGATGCCATAGTCCTTGAATCAGAGTTAAAGAAGATAAGATTGTTGTTAAAGGGCAGAGAGGTCTTGCTGAGTATTCCTAGTGACAAACCGAAATGTAAGTTTTGCAAGAGTCACCGGAAGTTTTGCAAACAGGAAGTCAAGGAAAAGAGACAACAACAACAAAAAGAAAGAGAAGATGTGGATAAAGAAGACTTTATTCCACCTCCAACCTTTGTAGGGAAGAACGAGTACTTGTACTACTTGGGAGCTGATGATTGCATCAAAGACGAGATGAAATGGAGATACGGCTTTCAATTAGTGCAACAGCTAAACGAGAAGGAGAGTGACAACCCAAAGAAGAAGAGGAAATGGAAACCGAAGCTAAAATCTAAGGCTTCAGTGCATTCAGTCAAGACTGAACAAAGCACCATTATGAGAGTGGAGCGTAAAGCTCTAGTGCAAGAACGGAAGAGAATGCTAAAAGCAGCATGGTCTTCCATGAGTGATGACTCAAAGGAAGAAGAGGATACCACAAATATCCCCTCAAACTTCAAGAAATTCACCATACAAGATCGGAAAATAGTCTTGCAACAACCTATTCGACAGAAACCTAAGGAACCAGGAGTTTCCTATGATGTCCCTGAGGACGCCAAGAAAATAGACCTGGCAGAACCAAGCGAAGAGCCACGTAACGTGTGGATTGCCACCATAGACTTAACCCAAGCGGAGGAAGAATTGCTAATCTCTACTCTGAGAGAGTATCGAGATATATTTGCTTGGAGTTACAAAGACCTTAAAGGGGTAGATCCAAAGATCTGCCAGCATACAATTCCCATGTGAGAAGATGCCAAGCCGTCCAAGCAGTGTCCTTATACGTATAACGATAATTTTGCCAAAAAGATCAAAAAAGAGATTGACAAGCTATTAGCGGCTGAATTTATTTATGAGATTGAACATACAGAATGGGTTTCACCGATTGTGGTAGTACCTAAGAAGAATGGAAAACTACGAGTATGTGTCAATCTAAAGAAAGTAAATGATGCTACTGTCCGGGACCACTATCCGCTTCCACTCACTGATCATGTATTGGAGAGGGTAGCTGGTAAGAAGGCATACAGTTTTCTTGATGGATTTTCAGGCTACAACCAGGTATCTATTCATCCCAAGGATCAACACAAAACCGCATTTGCCAGAATGGGGAGTGTTTGCATATAGAGTCATGCCTTTTGGTTTGACTAACGCTCCAGCCACCTTTCAGAGGCTGATGAGCCATGCATTCAAAGAATACCTGCGATTATTTCTTGAAATATTCATGGATGACTTGTGTGTGCATTCCATCGACAGAGAAGAACACATAGAGCATCTCAAAAAAATCTTTGAGAAATGAAGAGTGTATCGCATATGCCTTAACCCTGATAAATGCAAGTTTATGGTTAGGCAAGGGAAGATTCTAGGCCACATTGTGTCTAGGAATGGTATATCCACGGATGCGAAAAAGATAGCTGTTATTGTTGAGCTACCTAGACCTTACAATGCAAAAGGGGTACAAGTTTTCATGGGTCATTGCGGCTACTATCGTAGATTTATCTACATGTACGCTAAAATAGCACGGCCATTGTACGCACTCCTTGTTGTATTTGAATGGACAGAGGATTGTGAAGAAGCCTTTGAAAAGCTAAAGAAAGCATTAGTGATGGCACCTATTCTCAGGTCGCCGGATTGGGATAATTTATTCCACGTACATATAGATGCTTTGTCTTTTGAAAAATTGGCTGTACTTTAGCTCAACCAGGCGAGAACAAAATGGACTTTCCAGTCTCATATGCTAGCCGCCAGTTGAATAGTGCTGAAAAGAATTACACCACCACGGAAAGAGAAGGCTTAGCTATGATCTATGCTGTGAAGAAGTTTCGGCATTACCTTTTGGCCCAACAAATTTACATTCTTCGTAGATCATCAAGCTTTGCTTTACCTTGTGAACAAGCCATGTGCAATCGGAAGGATTGTACGCTGGTTTGTTATTCTACTTGAATTTGAATTTGAAGTAGTGGTAAAGAAGGGAAAAATGCATCAGCGGGCTGATCATCTTTCCAGGATAACTTCAGGAGAAGCACCCATTGGTATAGATGATGATCATTTCCTGACGCTACTCTATTCTTGGTTGAGACAGCACCAAGATGGGCAGAACCCATCATTCAAGTTTTAACGACGGGATTTGTTAACTCCATTAGTCCCACCAATGAAAAGATAATGACCTTAGAGCTTTGTGCTCCTTATAAGCTTCTTTTTGGACTTGTATAAATTAGGAAAAGATGGAATACTTCATCTATGCCCTGACCCTGATCAATATGATGAGATTATCTCATATGTCCACATGAGCTTAGGAGGTAGACATGTCTCTGGAAAGGATACGATTAAAAGAGTTTTGTGGGAAGGATATTGGTGGCCAACACTTCATGCTGATACAGAAGAGTACGTACGGAATTGTAAAATTTGTCAACAAAGGAAACCCATTCCTCATGTGACTCTGTTTTATATTTCAACAACACCCAATTGGAGTTCATACATAGTGAAGTATTTGACGCAGGGTCATACGGACGATAAGATGCCTAGGCATAGAAAGAGAGCCATAGAGGTAGAAGCAGCGAGTTTTCAGATTATTGAAGGCCAGCTGTACAAAAGGGGCAAAGATGGAAACCTACGGACTTGTGTTTGTGAGGGTGACTACCTTAGCGTATTAACTCATGCACATTCAGGAGTTGGGGGTGGACATTTCTATGGAGAAACAACTGCCAAACTTATACTATGGTTAAGTGATTCGAGACAAATGATTTGCCCTAGGATGAGTTGTTCCTTTTTCGACTGCCACTTCAAAATCAAACTCAAGAAGGATGACAAACCACCTCACAATCCTTCCAGTTGCACAAGGCTTATTCACCAAATATAGCAGTGCTTGATGGTCCACAAAAAATATAAATTTGTTTGCCAAAAGGTAATGGCGAAACTTTTTCACTGCATATATCATGGACAAACCTTCTCTTTTTGTTGTGGTATAATTCTTCTCAGCATTGTTTAAGTATGGACTAGCATATGAGATTGGGAAATCCTTATTATGTTCTCCCGATTGAGCCAAAATACATCCAATTGCAAAGTTTGAAGCATCAATATGGACATGAAAGATTTGGTTCCAATCTGATGCTCGTAAGATGGGTGCAGACACTAATGCTTACTTCAACTTTTCAAAGGATTCCTCACACTCGTAAGTCCAATTAAACTTTACAAGAAGAGCATATAATGGTTTGGCTAGGACAGCGTACATGTAGATGAAACCTACCAAGTATGAGGACATGCCATTGAGACCAATTATGGGAGTTAGAGCTTTTGCAAAATGGGGAATTGATTTTGTGGGACCGATTAAACCACCAACATGCCATACACATGCTGAGTATATCATTGTAGCCACAGATTATCTTACGAAGTGGATAGAAGCAAAAGCCACAGTAAAAAACGATGCTAGGACCACTGCAAAGTTTTTATACGAACATGTGTTTACACGCTACGGTTTACCTATTGAGATTGTGAGTGACCAAGGTGTGCATTTTATCAATGAAGTCATTACCTTTCTTTTGGAAGACTTTATGGTCATCCATAAGAGGTCAGCGCCTTATCACCCGCAAAAGCAAATGGTCAAGCTGAGAGCACAAACAAGACTCTTTGCACTACGCTTACAAAGATTGTTGAGGGACATAGAACAGATTGGGAACAGAAACTTCACTCAGTTCTATGGGCTTACCAAATTGCTTACAAAACGTCCATAGGCACGACACCTTTTAATCTAGTTTTTGGATTGGACGCTATCCTTCCGATAGAATTTATTGTACCTACACTTCAAGTTGCGAAACAACTTGAGTGGACGGATCATGAATTCGCTACACGGATTGATGAATTGGAAAGGCTAGATGAAGACAGGATATTGGCAGTCATTAGCATGTATACCGAAAAACGACGCCAAAAGCGTTGGCATGATACGCATGTGAGAAGAAAGGTCGCTTCAGGAGAGGTGATCTAGTGTTGCTTTACACATTGAAGAAACAAAAACGCAAGCTGAAAATGCGAGGACTTGGTCCATTTGTGATCAACGAGCTTAGTGTGAGTGGTGTAGAATGGTTGGAAACCTTAGATGGAGAGCCAATGACTAACTTCATCAATGGTAGCCGCTTGAAGCGCTATGAAGAACCTCTAACAGATGATATGCTGATACGCATACATGCTAGTCAGACACGTAAAAAAGCTCAAGCTTTGTTACAAAGTCAAGCAAAAGAAGAAGCTAAGGCTAGAGTAGCACTAGCACGAGAGCACCGCAAGGCAGCTATCATGGCCATCCACTAAGCCAAGACCCAATGTTGCCAAGGAACATCCAAGGAATACAAAGCTAAAGAGGAGGTTCACCAAAACCAACAGTTCCACCTCCAATAAGACCACTCAACAATGGTGGATCCCAAAGAAGGTTCTGCAAGCACAAGGCTACTACGAGGGTGCTACTACCTTGTGGCTACCAAAGAAGGATGCAGGGACTACTGCAGCAAAACATAATTATGTTCCTGAATCTACTCAAGAACAAAAGCAGTCAATACCACCTCACTTACAGAAACCAAATCAATACTGGAAACCACGCCTTACCAAGCCTGAAAGAGTCCAGGTGGAAACACAAGCTGACGCGTCAATCGGACATCATCAGAAGGTCTCGAACAGGAAGGGATACTCCAAACTGACATGAGAAGAAAAAATCAAGTGGGTACCTTTACTCACTTCTATCTCAAAGGAAACAAATCAGAAGGAGGATATTGCAACCGAATCAAGTTCAGAGTCTATTCCTCAAAACACAAGCAATGTCAAAGTTTGTCTTACAAAGCCGACAACTTTCAATCAGGCTCCTACACAAGTAGACTCCCTGACTATCAAGGAAAGAGCGAGCGAGAGTAGAGTCGAGCATGTAGGATAGCAAGTTGGTCATTGAAGCAACGAGCAGAGATACTTCTCGATTTCTTGGAAGGTGCAGCTTTGGCATGGTATGAAAGCTGCCAGAAGATTCTCAAGATTGGGAAGAGCTAACCAAGGCAATGAAGGAGAGGTTTGGGTTAGTGGTGGAGTCACCAAATGCTTTGCTTCTAAAATTGGATTAGCTTTCTCAAAAAGAGGGGGAGTCAGTTTTTGATTTCTCCATGAGGTATGCCTTATTCAAGAAATACCTGCATGCCTCCTTACATGTTGTAGTTTCTTCTTCTCCTTCTTCTTCCATGGTGGATTCTAAGAGCTCCTTGGAAATGGAGCACCTAAAAATGAGCCGGTTTATCATGGCCTTGGTTTCTTCTTTGTTGTTGCCGAGGAAAGGTCTTAAGAAAAAACCCCAAAAGGCCCTTCGGATTGCTATGAAGAAGAAGGCTGCCCTTCAAATTGAGTCAACACTTAAAGCTTCCATAACTATGGGCAATTCCAACTTCTCAAGTGGATTTCCCTTCAACTACTTCATCAACATCAAAGGTACCTTCATCCACTGCATTAGATCACAATATTACACAACTTATGGCTGAGTTGATCTTCAGCTTCACTCTCGCCCACCTAGACCCCCTAGAGTGGAAGATAGGACAATAAGGGATAAAAGTAGTATCACTTGTTATGAGTGCCAAGAGAAGGGTCATTATCGCCCTGAGTGTCCAAAGTTAAAATAGGAGGATAAGAGGGTGGTGGCATTACTAGAGGACACATCGTTAGAGGGAGATAATGAGACTTTGATGCCACTAATAGCCAAAAGGGATCATAGAACAAGGAGTCAAGAGGGAAAAGAAGAAAACGAAGATGAGAGGATGGAGGAGGAAGAGAATCATAGGAAGAAGAAGAAGTCATCTAGGAGAACAATTAACCAATCTGATTTTCCTCTTGGACAAGGATCCCTTATTTATAATCTTCTCACTGACTTTAGGGATCAAAATGCTCATATCACATTTGGCCAACTCCTTGCACTTTCCCCAAGCTTACAAAATCTCGCGTAGCAAGGTCGGCCAAAACAGCCTCGGTTCGATTAAAATGGTGAGCTTCCGGTACAGTGGATGAGGGACCAAGGAAGAGGCCTATGAGTGAAGCGCTAGGTCACCTGCGAAGGATCCTAGAGGGTGCTGACCATACGGTGCTCGGGCTCTAGGTCGCCTAGGATACCCACGCATGCGTCGAGGAAGATATCAGAACAAGGAGTAAGAGTTGTTTTCTAAAACCGGGCATGGATCTGGTTAATTGACCTTGCTGGTCTTCAATGGATGAGTCCATGGCTCTTTTTATAGATCTGTTGGTTGATCTTGCTGATCTTCAACGAGAGTCCATCTTGATTTTTATCAGGGTGGTTGCAAGATCAGGGTGCCCAGTTTTGTCCACTCAGGCACCCTGTAAATAGTAAAAAAACAGGCATTTGTTTACCTTTAGTGGCTAATCTCTCCTAGTAAATGAAGGAATTTCGTTTCAAGTTCTTTTATTGGAACATAATATTCAAAGTTGAAAATATGGTTGCATAATTTGATTAAGCATTAGATAGTCAAAAGTCCTCATTTTCTTAGGTACAAAGTCAATGTGTACACCCTGTCCCAAATTTGAACTGATTCCATAAAATGCTAATATCTTTTACATATAAACTCATATGAGATTCCCACTTTGTACCTTATATCTTCACATAATATGGAGCTTAACTTGATTTTTTGAGAAAATTTTAAGATATTTTCCTATTTTCTTTAAATATTTCAAGCTCTTTAAAGTGTTATAATATACACCACTTTTTGTACCCACAATAGCTACCACTTAAAATCCTCAATCTTGTAGATCAAAAGAGTGGGTAGATACTGAGACATTAGTAGAATGTGGTGGTTAGTAAAAATTGCAAATCCAATGGTTGGATTTTTAATGATCTCTTTTTCAAAATTCCTCCAGACTATCAGAAGGCCTGCAAATATTAATAATCTAATTAGTAAAATTACATTTTTGATGTGAATCATCTAAAACCTATAGGGACTAGTGTACTTGTAATGGTGTATCTATGGAAAAATAAATTGGATCACTTAAAGTATGAAAAGATCATTTGTTTATCATTTCATCATATTTTTTATTAATTTTAATTAATTAGACTAATTCATATTAATTTAAGTTATATTCGATTAATTTAAGGGCAAGCGTATTTTCTATTATTTACTTGATCTCATTTTAAGTACCTTGATCCCCAAAATTTACTCTCCAAGCATTGTCCCAATCCAGCATAAACTGGATAAAACTGGACACCCTGATCTTGCAACAACCCATCAGTGATTATATTGCCGAGTATTATGGGCTAGGAACTATTGAAAAGGCCCCTGAGTGGACAGGTGGTGAGCGTTCTAGTTGCCAATGATGCCATAGATACTCTGATGAAGGGATGATGGGAAATTTAGAATCAACCGGATAAATTGGAAGATTGTGATCAGTGGTACTATGGTTTCATTAAAGGATTGTTTTAAATTTAGCTGATGCTAAGAAAAAGGCAATTTCATATTGGGTGTGTAAGTGGTGTGGCTAGTTTTATGTTTGCATGAACTTTCGGCTAGGGGACCTTGGAACTCTTTTCCTTGGTACCCGGGACAAAACCTAACCAAATTCCAAATTGGATCCCATCACTACAGTGGTTGGGCGGTTGGCTAACCCATGGGATCGGATGGGGTTAGGCTGGACTGATGGATCCGTAAATCGAGACTCAATTTCTGTTATTACGATAGATAAAGTAAATCCCGGATAGTAATTGTTCTATGGATAGGAATCAATGGCTGTGCCTCTTGATGGGGAAAAAAGCATTGATCCCAATGATCCAAGTGCAAGTTTCTTCCTTGATCTGACCGAGTACCTTTGTAGGTGCAGTCGGATCAGTTTGATCAGTAATGGTCTTGACTACGTTAGAGTAAAAAGTTATCTTGGTGGAATCGTCCGTGCTTTCCGGATAAAGGAAGTTTTTTTCGGGTTCGGTTTTGGAAAAACCGACGGATTAGTCTCTTGTTCGGATATTCGTAGACGAGGCCCCGAATGTGGGACCCCTGTCCCGCGGGAGAAGTGCTACTTCCGCTGCTAGTACCCCGAATCCGTTGCTCGGTGGGAATAGAGATCTCAGAGTTGGTATCAAAGCGAATTGGTTAATAAATATCAATTGAGAAGCCAAATATATCAAAAATTTATCAAGAAGCACAAAAAGGTTGTAATTGTGTGATATAATTCATACAATTTGATATTCAAACTGAAATTCGTAATTTGGTAATTGGGTCTTCAGATGGAAGTACCGCAATTATATAGAATCCCTGACTTGCTTGAGACCTAGACATGATGATATTTACCTTATAATTCCAAGGGCCGTGACTACCCGTATATACCGAGAGTATAACTGCAGCTCTTTACTGAAAGTATATACGAGTAAATCTAAGACTTGAAATTATAAGCGTTAATGCTATCGAGAGGATGATTTCGAATGTGTTTGATATGATTTTTAATTCTGTTTGAGAATTGATGAATTGAATTGGATTCTGATTGAAAAATGATGATCCCTGAAATTTGGTTGAAATGTAATAAGCTGAGCGAAACCTCAATGAGAATGAATGGGACGAGTCCCTGTGATGATATTCATAACTGGAATGATGATAATGATTTCAGCAAATCACTATGAGATTAGTGGATTGTGCTGTCAAAGTGCTACTGTTAACACTTGACTCGGTATATCAAGTTAAGGGATGACAAATTGAGAACTTGCTTGACTCAAATTCCCGTGGAGGAATGTTCAGAAAGAAAATTTTTCGATCTAATGGACCATTATCGTGTTAAAGATATGAATGATATGATCTGAAATGAATTGTTATTTAATGATGAGTTCTATATAAGGGATATTTATCCCCGTATTCTGTTGGGTTGACCAGAATATAAGGAACCCCAGAATAAATTAGATCTTAAGAAAAAGAGTTGTCCTCTACTTTACGAGATGAGGACATCTCGCACTTTTTAAGTGGGGTAGAATGTAAGATTCCTCCCCAGCCTTCAAGGTATGCAAGAGTAAGAACCTCCCTTTCTGATCTTATAATTATTCCCTCTCTAAATAAAAGAAAGATTCTGTTTAAAAAAGGAAGAGAGAGAATATTCAGATTTTGAATATTTTTAGATAGAAAAATTTCTCATATTATTAAAATAAATTCCCTTGAAACAGAAATTCAAAAAGAACTTTCCAATGTGCAATTGGAATTTATTGGAAATGGGTATAAAGGACCTTAGCCTAAGGGTCTAGATTTTCAGAAATTTTTGGATTATGGTCCAATTAAGGTTCCTATGGGCCAATAGCATCAATCCATGTGTAGGGAGGAGATAAATCCAATTTGTAAAAGAAGATACCCAAAAATGAGTAAATGCTCACATAAGATGAAGAGTTGAAAATGTACAAGGTTTATTAGTAAAAAACTATGAGCAATATTAACAATATGAGATATTTTGGGTATCCAAAAATGAGTAAATGCTCACATAAGATGAAGAGTTGAAAATGTACAAGGTTTATTAGTAAAAAAACTATGAGCAATATTAAAAATATGAGATATTTTGGGTATCCAAAAAGGAGTAAATGCTCACATAAGATGAAGAGTTGAAAATGTACAAGGTTTATTAGTAAAAAAACTATGAGCAATATTTAAAATATGAGATATTTTGGGTATAATGATTCCATTTTGACACATATGTAAGGAAGGGGAGTTCTTTAAAGGAGGTGCATATTTCACATGCTTGAATGAGTTTTAAACTCAAAAATAATGTGATATTTTTATCTCTCCTCTCTCTTGAACCAAACCAAATCAAAATGGAACCAAACCGAATCAAAAAGTAACCAAACTAGGTCTAAATCTAGTCTAAATTCAACCAAACTGAATTTGGAAAATTCTAGAATTCAGTTAGCTTTGGTTAGAGCTTCCCTCTCCTATAAATAGAACATGAGTCCTTTGAAAAAAATATAGAAGAATTTTACTATACTAGAGTTATGCTGAAATAATGCTAATTTCTACTATTCTCTAAAATTCTCTCCAAATTGAAGAAATTGGAGCTTCCCTCTTTCTTCAATCCCCATTGGTGGCTCCATCAACATACTTAACCAATTGATTGGTTGGGGGCCTCTACCGTGAACAAAGAATCACGCAAATTGTGAGGTAAATGGTGAATTTTGATCTTTTCTATAATTTCTCAATGCTTCTCTCTTCTCAACCCCTCTCAAGTTTGAGAAGCTTAATTCGAATGGTTTTTGAATGCTATTAAAGTTAATTGATGAATGGTAGTGAAGAGTTACATAATTTGATGAATGCTATTGAAGTTAATTGATTAATGATAGTTAAGAATTACATAAATTTCCATTTATGCTTAATTCAAATGGTTTTTATGTAAATTCTCTCTCTCACTCAAGTAATGGTCATACTCATGACCCATTCTCAATCCAAATAAAGCTTTTCATAAAGCTTTTTCTTAATCCAAGATTATTCTATGCTTGAGGCCAAATTAATGGCTTTTTTCTATGCTTTTAGTTTATGTATATTGATGATTCAATCCATTATGGATTAATGATCCAATTAGGGATCATTCTAATTATTTCCTTAATGATAAGCTTTATCCCTTAGAAAAATTGAGATTTATTAGTCATAGCAGCGGAGCTATGGAAAAAATTTTATAAAAATTACGCATAAAATAATTTCATTCAAAGCATAAAAAGAGGACTTCCTACCATATTCTAGGAATTATCATCCTAGATTAATTGAAAGATATTCATTGTAATCCTAGAGAAATAGATTTTTATATTATAATAATTAGATTTCATGCATAGAGGTATGCATAAAAGTTGATTATTTTATTATGAAAGTGTTACTTTTATCACAATTGAATTTTATGCATAGAAGTATGCATAAGAGTTGATTATTTTATTATAAAAGTATTACTTTTATCATATTTGGATTTCATGCATAGAGGTATGCATAAAAGTTGATTATTTTATTATAAAAGTGTTACTTTTATCACAATTGAATTTCATGCATAGAGGTATGCATAAAAGTTGATTATTTTATTATAAAAGTGTTACTTTTATCATATTGGATTTCATGCATAGAGGTATGCATAAAAGATATTCTTTTTATACTAAAAGTGTGATTTTTCATCATAAATGGATTTTATGCAAGATACATAAAGATTGATTTTTAATTCAAAAGTGTCATTCTCATCTAAATTGAATTTATGCATAGAAAAATGCATAAAAGATTGAAATTTAATTCAAAAGTGTCATTTTCATTTAAAATGAATTTATGCATAGGAAGATGCATAAAATATTGATTTTTACTTCAAAAGTATTAATCTCCTTAAATAGAATTTATGCATAAATAAATGTGTAAAGAAATCTTATATCAAATATAAGAATTCTCTTGTATTCTATAAATAGATATGAGATGTGATAGGATGTGATAAGAGGTGTATAAGATGTGATAAGAGGTGATAAGATGCTTATGAAATAAGTTAGGAGATGATAAGATGAATTAAGATGTGATAAGATGTGTATGGAATGAGGTAAGAAGTGTATGTGATAGGATAAGATGTATATGGTTTGTGATAGGGCGAGAATGGATGTGATGTAAAAGATTTGATGTGAAGGCATATGGGGTTATATGAATGGGAATGTGGAAATGGATGTATGTATGTGGATGTTTGGATGTGGAGATGGGAGTGTGGATGTATGAATGTGAAAATGGATGTATGCATGAAGATGTATATGCATAGATGTGAATGTGGATGTAGATGTGGCTGTATAGATGTGAATGTGGAATGTGGAATGTGGATGTGGATGTATGTATGTATGTGGATGTAGATGTGGATGTATAGATGTGAATGGGAATGTGGATGTGGATGTATGTATGTATGTATGTGGATGTGGATGTATGAATGAGGACGTGATAGTGGATGTATGCATGTGGATGTGGATGTATGGATGTGGATATGGATGTGTATGTATGAATGTGGATATGGGATGTTGATGTATAAATGAGGATGTGAAAATGGAGGTAAGCATGTAGATGTGGATGTATGGATGTGAATGTGGATATGGATGTGAATATATGATATGTGATGTGAAGGAATCTGAAGTGAAGAGATGGAAAATGATGTGATTGGATGAGTACACATATAAATGGAATGTGGAATAAGTAATGTGGATTAATGAGGAATAATGTGGAAAAATGAGAGTTAATATAGAAATTGTATTTGTAAACTGTTTGTAAATGGCTGTTTTATGTCAAGAATGCTGGGGAAGCATTTTGACCGTCTTGTGATTAAGGTCGTGGAGACCTAACTGATAAAGTTGCAACTACTAAATGACGGAGAGTCAATGGAGGACGTCTCGCGTAGCAAGGTCGGCCGAGGTCTTGACCAGCCTCGGTTCGATTAAAATGGTAAGCTTCCGGTACGGTGGATGAGGGACCAAGGAAGCGGCCTATGACTGAAGCGCTAGGTCACCTGCGACGAAGGATCCTAGAGGGTACTGACCATACGGTGCTCGGGCTCTAGGTCGCCTAGGATACCCACGCATGCGTCGAGGAAGATATCGGAACAAGGAGTAAGAGTTGTTTTCTGAAACCGGGCATGGATCTGGTTGATTGACCTTGCTGGTCTTCAATGGATGAGTCCATGGCTCTTTTTATGGATCTGTTGGTTGATCTTGCTGATCTTCAACGAGAGTCCATCTTGATTTTTATAAGTGATTATATTGCCGAGTATTATGGGCTAGGAACTATTGAAAAGGCCCCTGAGTGGACAGGTGGTGAGCGTTCTAGTTGCCAATGATGCCATAGATACTCTGATGAAGGGATGATGGGAAATTAAGAATCAACCGGATAAATTGGAAGATTGTGATCAGTGGTACTATGGTTTCATTAAAGGATTGTTTTAAATTTAGCTGATGCTAAGAAAAAGGCAATTTCATATTGGGTGTGTAAGTGGTGTGGCTAATTTTATGTTTGCATGAACTTCCGGCTAGGGGGCCTTGGAACTCTTTTCCTTGGTACCCGGAACAAAACCTAACCAAATTCCAAATTGGATCCCATCACTACAGTGGTTGGGCGGTTGGCTAACCCATGGGATCGGATGGGGTTAGGCTGGACTGATGGATCCGTAAATCGAGACTCAATTTCTGTTATTACGATAGATGAAGTAAATCCCGGATAGTAATTGTTCTATGGATAGGAATCAACGGCTGTGCCTCTTGATGGGGAAAAAAGCGTTGATCCCAATGATCCAAGTGCAAGTTTCCTCCTTGATCTGACCGAGTACCTTTGTAGGTGCAGTCGGATCAGTTTGATCAGTAATGGTCTTGACTACGTTAGAGTAAAAAGTTATCATGGTGGAATCGTCCGTGCTTTCCGGATAAAGGAAGTTTTTTTCGGGTTCGGTTTTGGAAAAACCGACGGATTAGTCTCTTGTCCGGATATTCGTAGACGAGGCCCCAAATGTGGGACCCCTGTCCCGCGCGAGAAGTGCTACTTCCGCTACTAGTACCCCGAATCCATTGCTCGGTGTGGGAATAGGGATCTCACAATGGATGTTCGGAAATTACAAATGGCTATGGTGAAATTTTATGACATCAGAGTACATGAGTGCAACGGAAGGCTGAAATTTGTTTTAAAACTTGATGAGAGTGAGGTGATCAAAAGGACAGAAGCTGGAAAGGGTTAGCTTGACTTTAATGAATAGAGCTTTGGATGCAAGTATCAGTAATGCTGATGAGAGGCACTTTAGTGTACAATCCGAAAATGAGATTTGGTGACTGGCTGCATTTGAGGTGATGTGCTATATCCATTTTTGAAAAAAGTATATTATGTTGCTATCCATTACATGTTGTAGACAATTTAACTGGCCTCTTGTTAACAGGTTCCAACAGAGACCCATGAAATTCTAAAGTGGTACTTTAACCAGACTCAGCTTCCTTCCACTATCCCAGCAGACAGCAGCACTCGAATGGCGAAAAGCTTTATGTAGAAGGATATGGTGAATATGAGGTTGAATGGCACCTGGCTGCAGATCTTAAAACCTTGAAATGCATGTTTGGTATTTCCCAAGGAGCAATGGCCAAGTATCCTTGCCCTGTATTTCATGGCCGAACGAGGTGTTTCCAAAGGAGGAAAAGAGAGAGAATGGAAATGCCTAAATGCAATCAGTAAAATAGGCGCGTGAAGCCCCAAATCGTGATGCTCCAGGAGTGGATCCTAATTGGGATCCAATTCTTGCTATCCCGTTGATCAGAGTTCATATTTGTGTTTTGCATGCGCTGGTTAGAATAATTGAGAAACTAGTCTACATGTACATCGAATTTGCATGGATTATGAAACCAACATTAGAGAGTGAAAGAATTATTAAAAAAATAGAGCAAGTGCTTTCAGATGCAAGTTTACATTGTGGTCAAGTGAAGATTGAGAAGGACTTGAGAAGATCAGGGAAGACAGGAAATGTTCCTAGCAAACCATGTTCTGGAGGTGCAAAAGCTAGAAAGTTCTTATCTAATCATACCCAGAGAGGTCACCTGGGTGTACAGATTTTGAGGTGTGGAGGAAGCTTCATGCAGCAGTACCTGATCGAGGCTCTTTAGGACAAGCAAGGGTGGCAAAGGCCAAAGCGTGGTTGGCACTTGATCGCCTAGCACCTTGGTTTGAAGATGGGGATGTTGAGAAATTTGAGGCAGTTGTGACAGAGTTCTACACTAGCTATGAAAAGGCATGGGGTGCGACAAACTTGACACAATACATGGTTATTACTTGAATACCTGTAGCTTTGAGTTTTTATTGTTGTTCAAAATATATTGTACGATACTAAATGTCTTGTTGGTGTTGTTGAGCATTTGTAGCACATTTTGCATGCACATGGACCCTTTTTTGCGGAAGAGTGTGGAAGCCTTGGGATTTGGTCTACCCAAGGCATGGAAAGATCTCATTGTTGGCAAGCACGTTGTGCCTATCAAAGGGCCACTCAACATGGAGGAGGAGTGAAGAAAAGTAATCCCATGAAGCAACTATGTCAGTGGTGGTATAGGCGGATTCACGTGAGGGCTCGTGTGAAGATCAAACAGTCTAAATCAGCTGTGTCATGTGCAATAAGAGAGATGCAGGCTGAATGGAGACGATCAATCTATGTCTCCTCGCAGGGGAGATAGAATCATGCTGCTGAATGGCTAAGAAAACGACAAAGATAGGGTAGAGTGTGGAAGAAAATTGATCATTGAAATACATATTATAAAACAATGATGTAACTTTAAAAGATTTTAAAAGAAAAAGAGCTTTCATCTATGTCCCATATACATTTCACGGTTTTTAATGGTAAGCAAGAAGAGTATCAAGAAATTTGAAGAAACTTTTTAACAATCTAAATCTATTGTTGTGGAGCAGAGACATCCCCCAACCGAGCCCATTTTGAGTTTCTACAACATCTTCTTCATCCTCTATCAATGGCACAACAAGGACCATTGGCCTTGCTATTCTAAGAAGATGCTTCTTCCCGCAATCACTCAACAGATTAGGATCTGTGATTCCACATGCCAAGCCGTAAGCAGCATATGTTAAATAATATTTACATCTCAATGAATATACTCCTGGTCCCTCCCCAAAAATTTAAACAGCTGCTTGCTGCTCCAGAAGTATTGCCTTGTTTGCATTCAGCCTTAAGTGATAGCCATCTAAATACCTGGATAGAGTCTTTATCGCCATCAGAGGAAAACTTGCATTGTCCTTGGAGAAGCTAGCATGAAATATCACAATTTGAGAGAATTTTAGGCAATGTATATATGTTCCTAGTGTCAAATCGTGGCCCACAATCCCGCCATACGCTTACCTGAAGCACGTTTGAGGAATGTGTCTTCATATATTTCCAACTGAAAAAATAAAGGAGCATTAGCCACCAAACAATTCAGGACAAAGTTGATAAAGTCAATTCCACAACAAAAGTATGAAAACACAACAAAAGAAAATAACCTCTTGGTTCCTTCAAGCAAGGCGTCTTGCCATAAATTAGTGCTCGAACCAGGAATGGTTTTCGCTGTCTTACTTGGCACATCCCTAAACTCTCCCATGTTGATAATATTTAGTCTTTCCCTTGCTTCTTGTAGCTCTTCCTCTGTGGCATCTTTTCCTTCATATTTAAGGGCATCAGCATAGATCATCTTTAGTGTTGCTGCGGCAAATAGGAACTCCGTGTCTTTCACATGGCTATCCAACTGGTAAGTACTTATCTATCCCATCATCATCTACAAAATTGTGATCGACCTCTAGATTTTGGGCTATGAAAGCTATGCAATGGTCCTCCCTTAAGTTAAATACATGTTGTATGTCTGTCAGCAATATATACTCTGAATCTCCTACTTGGTAGGAGGGGAGCAATGTCGTTGGAATGGGGGAGAACTCATCTGATTCAATCACAGGAGGCTGGCCTACGTCAGTGTTTTGTTCTCTCATTGCCTCAATATCAACAGCCGCACTGAGCTTCCTCTCTTATTCAACATTGAACTCCTCAATCACATGAGGAGTGTCCTCCTCTTCAGCACAACATCCTCAACGGTGGGACTAGCCTGACGAGAAACCGTGTCTTCACTTGCATTTGTCGCATGCGGCTCTGTACATTCTTCATCTGTTAATTGCACATTCATGTGCAAGAAGCATAAGAAGGCATAAGAGTATTCCATCAAGCGGCATTTTCTTTTGTGAAAAGGGCATGGCAAAGTTCTCTTCTTATCACATGGTACCTTGTGCCAATCCGTGTTTAACCTGTGCTTCTTCTCCGGCGACACCTTGAGATTAAAATGAATGTGGTTTTTCCCATCAATCATCACTGTATCTTCATTTGTGAGCTCATCAAACTCTTGCTTTGCCTCTTCAAAGTATTCAAGATGGCTAGAAAGTGTATCCTCCAGAGAAAAATCGCAATTGAACATCAACGAAATCGAAGGGTGCAAATCATGACGTCCACATTTGTAGAGGAAGTCATACAACATAGTTGCAGGTGTTTCTTTAATCTCTGCATCCACATCAAACTCGACTTGAACTTGTGCCATGGCTAAATTCAAGGGTGTAGATAAGACATGAAAATTATTAGTTCAAGCAATAAATCAAGAGACAGTCGGTCTTAAACACCAAATCTCTGTGTGATGAATGGATTCAACATAACGCGAGAGGAGATGCCAAAGGAAGCCAGGTATTCCTCCTCGCGTTGTAGTGAATCTATTTTCCCTAACGCAAATAAAATTGCAGCTTCATGAAAAAACAAAGCACAAGGAGTTCTACACGAATGAAACCAAAAGAACAAAATAACAAAAGAAGAAGGAAGCACAAAAGAGATAAAAATACCAAGAAAATGAATCGTATACAAACGTCGCAAGAGATGGAGATGAAGGAGGTTGGAGGTTTGTCTTTGTCGCTTGATACAAGACAATGAAGGAGGATGATTGATGAAGGAGGGTTGGAGGAGATAGTCGTTGATGGAGATGAAGGCCGTTGGTGGGGAGATAAATGAGAATACGACCGGATGGGTACCCAAGAGAGGTAATTAAAAACCGATTTTAATGCTATGTGACACGTCAGCGCCGCATTTTCACCTGCCATTCCATGAATGCCACATGGCAGCCCGCCATGTACCTAACACATGTACACACTATAAAGACTAATCAAAGCAAGAGAGGTAATTAGAAACCGTTTTTAATGCTATGCGACACGTCAGCACCGCCTTGTCACCTGCCATTCCAAGAATGCCACGTGGCAGCTCGCCATGTACCTAGCACGTGTGTTCGCTCTAAAGACTAATCAAAGTCGTTAATCACGCCACCTTTTTGTCCTCTTATCAATTTCGCCTTGCCCGTCCTCTTGTTTGCCTCCTTCCAACTTTCGACTACCCCCACACTACTGAACCGATACACGACAGTCTCCATCCATTCCCATGCATGAAATGTGAGTTTTTGTATATTACTTGATTGTTTTGTGAGTTTTTTGTATATTCCTTGATTGTTTTGTTTTTTCTTCGACTATTTGCCCTCTGCCATTGAATCTTGCTTTATGGTGATTCGATTCACCTTAAAGCAGATGACGGGAAGCCATTAGAATCTCAATACGGCTCCATGTGTTATGGTGAATCGAATGACCAAAAAGCTACATGGAATGGTAAGAGATTCGCGATAATCCTCCTCCCATTGTAGTAAATCGATTCACTATAACGCGAGGAGGATTGTTTTGCTCTTTGACTGGCCCTTAGTCTCGCATTATGGTGAATCAATTCACTATAACGCAAGATCAAATGGCAAAGGGTTCATGATAATCCACCTCGCATTGGTGTCAATTACTTCACCATAATGCGAGGAGGATTATTGTGCCTTTAATGGCCCTTCATCTTGCGTTATGGTGAATGGATTCAACAAAATGCGAGGAAGTGCATATTGCTTTCTTGGCCACCCTCTCTCGCGTTATGGTGAATTGTTAATCGTGTACTACTGAATAGCTAAGTTTTCTGCACTTGCTTGCGTTTTCACATGGCTCGTGTAAGGCATACAGCTAGACCCAAGGACAATGCAGGTTCCTCATCTGTGGGAAGAAGATGGGCACTCTGAATGCCTCAAGATTGAGGAAATCAAGTAGTCCTTCTCGATTATCCAAACTGCAGCCTAGACAAAGGCGTTTCGCAGAGCATTCGTCACTGCTGTGAGAAATCACACGATTTATGAAGCACCCGACTGCTGCTATTCCAAGATTACCTTTCCAGAGGCTTGTTTAGGAGAATTTGCGAGCGAAATGGAATTTTGTTTAGGTGGAAGGCATCGGCCCTGTTTTGCTTGCAAGAGGCCTCAGAGGATTGGATGATTGAATTTTTTTTGGATAGTTACGTTCTTGCGGCCCATGCACACAGGGTCACAGTGATGATGAACAAAGATTTTTTCATCCTAGTAGCCCTTCGTTTTAGATATGATAAGTTACTTAGGCCAGTTACATTTACTGATGCGTGAATGGTGCAAATTTTGGATGTTCGTCCCGTTCAAAAAGTGAGAATCGAAGAGGTGACGGAGGGAGTTCCAGAACATGAACATGAGACTCGGGCAAATTTTCGGACAAGCGCTCAAAGGGAACATCATGTGGCAATGCTTGCATTGCAAACAAAAAGAGAAAATGTTCCGTGCACTCCACACTATGAATCGGGAGGCACTTCAATTTTTGTTGCCGGAGTTCTATGTACCCTATCATATTAGAGGACAAAGATGTTATTTCCCAACTCATGCTGAGGAGATAAACATTTTGTTTGATCCTAGAACTAAAGTCAACGATAACTTAGTGCTCAGATGTGTTTTAAGGTATACTATTTTCTCTGTCCTCTCCACAATTTTTCATTCTTGGCTCTTAAAAGTTTATGCCTAACTCTTGATATGTTTTCTTGTGAAGTTTTGTTATTTCGCAATTGCCCGAGGATGTTCAGCATCGGGTGTTCCAGATTGATTCGCTAGTGTCAACACTTTTGCTAGTGGAGTCAGTTCCCTACCTCGATGTGCTGAACTGGTTTTGGGAGGTCCAGCTGGACGATGCTCGAGTAAATTTTTTGGCATATCATGAAAAGTGAGTTTGTCTTTGTATCTCTCTTGCATGATGTTTATACGAATCACCATACACGAGTTATATAGTGCTTCCTTTGGTACGTGCTCTCGCTTCACAGTGAATCGATTCACCACAATGCAAGGAGGCATTTTGTTTTTCATCTGGCTTGAAACTAATAGAAATCTATTTGGATGTGATGCAATGCCCATTGGAGTCTTGTTCTAGTCGATGTGCAAGACAATGTTATTTACCTCGCAAATTCAACATCTGGTGTCCATGGCTCCGTTTTGCTGTAAGTTAAAATCATTATGATACATATTATTGTTTAAGTTAGAAGTCTGGATTGATCAAGATATTGATTGGTCTTTGTTTGCAGTAGTTTCAGGAAACTAATGGCCGCTTATGAGAGTCTGAGCATGGACATCGACACCCTGAGCGAGCGACCATTGAAAGGGTTAGTGTGCCCAAACAAGGTGATGGTTATAGCTGTGGGTGGAGGGTTGCTCTAAATGCATTGTTGCTGCTAAGGAGCATTTTTCAACTCCCTTCAGAGGATGTAAGCATTTTACAGCTCCCATACGCATGCGTACTCTTGTTTATCTTCTTGTATATTGTCATGTTGATCTTATGCCTTGATGAATTGTGATGGCAATTTCCATCCATGTCTCGTTACGTGGACCTAGACGTCCAAACTTTTAGGGAGGAAACGATTGCGAAAATGATAATGCCTCCAGACGGCCCCCTGGACTTCATCCCGCCCAATCCATGACGAGGGGGGATAGGCCCCCCTGAGCCTCTTATATGGGCTCCGTACTTGGGAGAAGATCCATGGCTCCATCCTGAAGCCTAGTCCTATGGGTTCCAGTAATAAATAGTTTTTTCCTTATGGATGTGTTGTTGGATTGCTTCTTCCAACAAATGTACTTCACTCTGTAACATGCTGTTTGTAGATATGCAACTACACATGTACATTTATATTTTTCTGCACATATTTAGTGTTATTGGAGAGAGAACATCAATTTTTAATATATCAGAGGATCAAATTTGCTACCGTGTTCCTTCACTGCTTGTTTTCTTACTTTTTAGGCCTTTTTGTGTACATAAAAATTCAATTGGGGAATTTTTGCCTTCATTGTTTTAAACAATAAAGCATTACAAAAGCAATGTTCTGAATAGATAAGTTTATTGTATATGAAAAATACATTGTCACCGTATACATATACATGGTCACATCATATATCTTCTAGTGCCTCCAATTCATGTGGGGCTGCAACATCTTTACAAATGATCTGATGCTCTCTTCATCGAGCTTGAAGAAAAATTGATCTGGAGGATTCTGAATAGCTACTTCTAATTCCTTCCTAACATGTTCGAGAGTCCAATTCTCTTCCACTTCCAATGCCAATGATGGGTGACCCTGTCGAATCATAACTATATCTATCAAGCAAGAGTGGCTGCCATCTCTTGTATCTTGGTCCATGCTTTCCCAGTTGTTGTTGATCCATCGCCACCTTCTATAAGTAAATGACATGCACAGATGTTACCTGGCAATATAGTATCTGATTCCAAAATATCATTAGGATAATTTCTCGAGTATAATCAAATAAGCTTTATAATTGTTTCATAAAAAGACATTTGAATGTTATAACACTCACCGAAATGCAATGTCGGAGGTGTTCAATCGACATTCGATCAAATCATCTCCCTTTGATGATTTCACTCTCCAACCTATGTCAAACAAATGATCAAGCCAGGCTTCATCTATATCTTGCACATAAAAGTTGTTCTAGTTTTTCTCAATTGTTTACAACAATCAGAAAATAAATCATCAAAGCATGCAATTGGAACAAACAAACTTAAGTGGACATTTCTTGCACCAATGCTAGGCTTCATAGCACATTTAATATCATTAAACATTTTGGTCTTGTTGTATGACTCTATCACTTCTGTATCAAGCAATGGCCACTCAGCAATGGCCACTCAGGACTGTTAAGTGCAAGCAAAGGAATACGTTCCAACTTTCCATGTCGACTCAATTGAGTGGGCAAGGTATAAAATGAGTCGTAGAAATATGTTCTACTTCTTGCGAGATCACTTGGTGCACTACCTTCATATTAAAGTTCCCCCACCTCACCATGTACGACATTCAAGAATCCCGTCAAGCATTGTGTAGGCTCCCACTCCTGAAGATTGGATGGGTACAAATCTGTGCAAGGCAGAAAAATGTATATCAATCACCTTATTTGCAACATTGGAATACAAAACACAAGCACTTACAATGTGGTCTGTGTCTTGGAAGTCCTTCAATGGTCCCACGTTGATCTCTTTTCGCATGAATACATGTTGGATCAACACTTCTTTGATAGTTTTCCCTCCTAGTGCCATCTTGAAGTCAAGGATCCTTCCTTTCCAATGTTTGGCCAAGTCTTCAGATGCCTTTCCCTTCACTCGGTAGTGGCCACGTTTTCCTGGCTGCATAGTGACCCAAGAGTACTTCCTGTATACTTGGGGAATCCATTCTTCATTCTCGTCTTTTATGTTATACAACACAACAGATGAGATACTGCTCCTTGCTCATTTTAGTCCACTTTTGGGTGCCATGAGAGATTAACAGACATATGAGAAAGAAGAAGTAGCAGAAAGTGGATGACTGAGCTAACCACTTTTGTGGATCAAGGAGGGAAGAAGAAATGAGGGACGGTGTGTTCTTTTGGGTGCCAAAGATGTTTCGAGTTTCAAAAGTGGAACCAAGTTGAGGGAATAACCAAGAGATTGTGTATCTATCTATTCCAAGCATTCAAAATCATTAGTTCTAGGGGTGGTGGAAAGGATTTTTTAGTGCTCCACGTCTAACACAAGAATGTGGAAAACATTCTTTTATTGTGTTAGGTGCATGCTGACAAAAAAACAGTTTAAAATATTTTAAGACAAGGTGATGGTTTTTTTAATATTTCATGGAAGATAAGAGTTTCTCCACATTTTAGGTGGGTTTGTACAGAGGTCCCACCACCGGTGAATATCGTTGGTAGATTTCATGTCACTCAATCTATGTGTCTATTATTATATTATTATTGAAACAGCCCTCTTTTGAGTTCAAAATTTTCCTAATGAGAAGCCAGAACTCAAGGAGGGAAGCTTGGTCATGCGGTTTAATGGCCGTGTGGAGAAGCGGTTAGATAAGAATCTTCTTCGATGGTAGGAAGTCCCCTTCAGAATAAAGCAAAAGTTCAGAAACAACACCTATCTTTTGGAAGATGCAAATGGCTAGGAGGTTCCAAGACGTTTAATGAGTATCAGCTAAAAATCTTTTATCCCAAGACACCATGGCTAGCAGACCCTCAAGATAAGCATGGGGATCTGCTGGGGGGGGAAGATGTGACATGAAAAAAATAATATCTTTCATTTTAAACTTTGTATATAGTTTTGTGGCTTTGCAATGGTAATAAGGTGGAAGCTTGTCCAAGAAGATTACAGAGGGCCCGTAATAAATGACATCATGGCGGGGGCTTCGCAGCTACCCCGACGGCATCTCTCATCAATATTTTGCATTTCCTAATGGATGTTCCCATTGTAAATACCAAGTATGTTCTATAAATGCTTTGGTATGGTTGTATAGGTGAGTGATGTGGAAAATAAAAGTGGACCTAAATGTATGCATGGCTCACCTTTGTAATATTTAAATGCTATTTGCCACAAGCTAGCATGTGGAAGGCAAGTGGAGGTGTGTGTGTAGGTGCATAATTAGGGAGGATTCTTCTAGAAATCCTACATGAGAATGAGGAGCCTTTTGACATTTGTAAAGTGAAAATTCCACATAGGTCCCAACTTGGCTACAACCTTGTCTCATGCAAGTATCTTTAGTCAAAGATCTCCAAATTAAAAATTAGAAAAAAGACTTTGCCTAAAGAGAAATTTCAGGTGACCTCCTCACAGGTGTCATTGGAGGTGGAAGGATTCTACAATTGTAACTTGTAACAAGGTGAGAGGGGGTCAGTTTTCCATCTATAAAAGGAGCCCTCCTTTCAAATCAATGAGTGAAGCCTCTACAATTGAGCTTTTGAGCATTCTTGTGTCATTATCACTCTCCCAATTCTCTTAATCCTCTTCCCAAGAT
Source organism: Cibotium barometz (assembly GCF_041138505.1). Classification (NCBI taxonomy): domain Eukaryota; kingdom Viridiplantae; phylum Streptophyta; class Polypodiopsida; order Cyatheales; family Cibotiaceae; genus Cibotium; species Cibotium barometz. The sequence continues at coordinate 42,756,242 of NC_141054.1, forward strand.
ACTCTCTGTGCATATGTAGGCTTACTTAGCATTAGCTCCCAGGGCCTTACCCTAAGATTGGAACTCTTGATGATCCAAAATAAGGGAGATAAGGAGTTATTATCTCGGTGGGCCTATGACTTCTCAAGGTAGCCCTTGCCTTATTCCCCCCTCCTTTGGAGGTGTACCAATAATGGTTTTAGCGGTACTGAGCATGTGGAAAGACTTTGGGAACCATGGGTAGATTTGCATCATCCATTGCACAATGTTAACCCTTACTCTCTAGTTTGTATCATGAATGAGAGTAAAGGCAAGGACTTTGCTAAGTTGGAGTCTCAAATGCAAAGAGGAATGGAGGTTTGGTGATTTTAATCCCTACTTTCTATTGGTGATTACTCTTTTCTTGGGTGATCTTTTCTTAAAAAAATATATGGTTAGAAATATCTTTTAATACTCTTTCCATATGTGTAATCAATTATTCCATCTCATGTTAAAATAATGATCAAAAGATCTCCCAAAATTGCTAGCTTAAAGTTGTTTTTTTTAATAGCTTTCTATGCCGTTAATGCCCAAAACTTTCCGCTCGGTTATCCATTTTCAAAAGTTTTTATATAGACGCAAATATCTCTTCGAGATCTATGCATATATGTAGTCTAATTTGAGTCTAGACATAAGGATTGCAAATAGAAATTCTCTATTTCTTTTAATTTATTTTCTACATATTTTGGTCATTCCTCTCCTTAATCATAATTATCTCCTCTTAATCATCTTGCCCATGTGAAACCCCATGTATTTAAATAATTTGTAACCTATTTCTACTACAATTTACTTCTCAATGCTGCATCCAAATCTCCCAATACGTCCAAATGAGCCATATCAATTCACACGTTTTACCTCTATTCACATAGTGCTAAGCCGAAAGATTTTCTTCCAGCAGAGACTTGCCCTTACTTTTGGGGCTGATCAGTTAGCCCAAATTAATGCTTCCCCTGAGCCATTTGTATTTCCATCTGTGGATTACAACCTCACTTTCGATGTCTATATCTTTGTTTTAATCTAGGGAGACAGGAGGTGAGATTGTCTATTTTCCTCATTTAACACCAAAATCTCTTCTTCCTACTTCAACACATGATATTAAGAAGTGACCAAAATAAACCCCAATTTTGTGTCACAGTACTCCAAAGATACTACAACTCTTATACAGAGTTTTTCAAAATTCCTTTTGGAACACACTAAAAAACGTACTATGAAACAGGGAAAAAATTCTCAGAAAATAATTTCCATCTTAAGAGAGTGATAGAAAATAAGTTTTAGGACCTCTTCCATCTGGTAAGTTACTAGCATGCACTTTTTTCAAAAAAATATCCCTAAGAGGTTGTTTATGTGCATATAGTGTCTAAGCTAATTAGGGCAAACAAAAACTTGTTTAACCCAATGAAAAGAACGCCAAGCCTGTTGAGGATGTAACTGTTGTGAGAAAATATAAAAAGAAAAAAAAAAGAGTGCTTGCTCCATCAAGGAGCATTTAGGCAATCAAACATTGAAACAATATAGAGATTGCTAAAAACAGATCACACAAGGAGTGAACCCAATGGCTGACATCTTTGAGCCATTGAGATCTATGCCCTAAATGTACCTCCCAATACCATTGACCATGCCTATAATAAGCACGTCATCGGGTTTTACACCCCCTGTCACTTCGATCCCACTGAGATTTGGTCCCTTACCTAACATTCCCACCAATCTTATAGTAGGTACCAACCCTTTTCAACCCCTGGATGCCCACACCTTAGATATACTGACTAGTCTAGGAAGGGGGATGGTCTTGCAAGAGGAGCCAATGGAAAAAACATTGAAATTTCCAATTACTTTAGCTATGCTACTCAAATAATCAGGGGGAGATGTAGAATATAATCAGTGGGAGATGTAGAATATAATCAATGGAGATGTAGAATTTACGTTCCATGTTACCCTATATTCCCTTGAGTATGATGTCTTCCTTGGTGGAACTTGTATACGTGACTTGTTGTATTCAATTGATGAATCCATGCAAACAGTCACCTTGAACAATCCCGCAGGCATTGTACAATTGCTATTACAGGAGGAAGAGACCTTGGAGGAGTTGGAACTTACAACATATCTTACTGCGAAGATCCATAGGATTCTGGCTGGATTGGAGCTTTCTAATACAATCACTATAGCTCAAGCACAACTTTATTCAACACAAGAACACAATCTCATGACCCTTGAGTTATGGGATTTATTAGGTCAACTAACACTCACGGCTCATCTTGAAAGAATTCCCTTTATACAAGACTTGAACATGCCATGTTTGGGGTATTTTGAACATATAATGTATATTGAAACTAACCCCCTTACCTGCAAGTTTTTTGTAGTTATGTGTTGGAAACAAAATTGATCTTGGGGTATAAATGGACTGTTGCTGCCTAAGCACCACTGTGCTTTGCTAACGATAGAGTCATCATGGTGGTCAACAACCAAAAGTTGACAATACCATACTTCACGGAAGAGGATCCAACTTTAATGGATTTCTATGATGTTGAATGCAAAATGTTACAAGCATCTTCCACGAAATCCCCTCTACACAATGACCATCTGCGTCAATGATCTATTCCAATAAAGAATCTGCTCATTCGACCCCATCCTCACAAACAAACTTCGATGCCAAAACCTCGCAATCAACGGCTACTCCTGTAGAGGTTCCCCCAACGAAACCATCTATCTCTAACAAAGAACTCAAAGAAAAAGCCCCAGAGCCTACGCCTCTTCATTGAAAAATCCTACCAAAGGAGACAACCACATGCTCAAAAGCCTCATCATCTAAGGCCACTCCAAAAGAGACTCTAGCCTCATCATTATCAAAAATACCCATGAATCTGAAACCTACAGCCTTAGCGCCAAACCAATGTGAAGAAGGGCCCAAAACCTTCCACTTCCACCAAAAATAAAAAATCCACGAAGACAACACAAATCAAGGTATGTTAATGGTATTAAGATGTGGTCTACTACAAAGGTGCTAATCAAATTTGGGTGCCATGATAGTCAAAGCCTCTTCCTCAACGCAGCACTCAAAGGCCAAGGAAAAATAAAAGTACTCCACAAACTCGTCCACAAAAGCCTAAGCGAGTTCCTCAAAGAACTCCACCAAGTCAACAAGTGTGGGTACCCAAACGATTACTACAAGCACAAGGATACTACCAAGGAAATTCCAACGCTTGGATTTCCAAGCGCATCACAAAGTACCCCTAGCTTGCACAAACAAGGAAGCCACAACACCAAAAGCATCAACCACCAACTTTTAATGTTCATCAAAGATGGGTTCTTGTGCACATGATTCAACAACAAGGATACTATGATGGTAATCCCATCATATGGTTGCCAAAATCGGACAACGTGAAGAAAGCCTCACCACCGACTTCAACCCCAATAGCTTCACCTAAATTCAGACAAGAATGGAAACCCAAGTAACACCAAGCAAGTCACTCAACCACTCTCATGCATTTAGCATCTACACAAGAGCTTGTGTGTTCAAGCAACCCCAATGGTAACTAACTAGCAGTCTTACCTACCACCTTGACAACATTTCAGCCAAAAATTCAAGAATTAATTCCCATGTTTGCAACAGAGAAAAATGAGCACATCAAAGACAAACTCATAATGCTCTTTTCACCTCTCTAGATGTGAAGCACGAGTGCAGAAGCTACACGGCAGACTTTAGAACCTATTCTGTCAAAAAGGAGATTAGCCATCCCAAGGATCTTCAATAGCTACTTGTATCTCAAGGCTACTACGAAGGTGCCAATCAAATTTGGGTGCCACAACAGTCAAAGCCTCTTCCTCAACGTAGCACTCAGAGGATAAGGAAAAATAAAACTACTCCACAGACGCGTCCACAAAAGCCTATGTGTGAGACCCTTGCCCTCGATGTGCAGCCTTCTTCGGGGCGCTAGCAGAGCAGAAGTAGTAACCTCTTGCACCGCAAGGCAGGGCTTCCATCTCGGGGCCTCGCCCACGAATGTCCGGGGACAAGAGACTAATTCGGCGGTTCCTCAGAAATCGAGACTGGAAAAACTTCCCTTTCCTAGAAAACTCAGGCGATTCCACCTGGAAAAATCTTCTAACGAAAATTTTATCTAACGGGTCAAGGCCTTAACTATCCTTTCTATTCTAACCGAACCCGTAGGTCACATGGCTAGATCAAGGAAGGGACTTGCACTTGGTTCATAGAAATCATCGCTTTTTTTCCCTTAAGCAAGGCACAGCCGTTGATTCTTTCCCATAGAACAAGAATCTTCCTAGGACTTACTCTAACTAACGTAACTTGAACGTATCTAAATTTATTGTAGGAATCCACCGATCCAGCCTAGCCAACCACCCAACCACTGAATTGGTGGGATCCTTTTTTATAAAAATTTGGTTGTGTTTTTTCCCAGGTATGAGGGAAAAGAGTTCCCAAGCCCCCTAGCCGGTGCTTAAGCAAAATACAAAATAGACACACTTACACACCTAATATGAAATTACCTTTTTCACAAATTCAGCTATCTTTAAAGAAAAATTGGAATGAAACCATAGTATTTCCATCATAATCATCAAAATTCTAGTCCATTGTTTTACAATCAAAATGTCATTCAGACTCTTCGTTGAAGACCAGCTAGTCAACCAACGAGATCCAATTTCAAGTTCATGTTCACTTAGATAATTTCTTTCCAGTCCATCAATATCTTCCTTGACATACAAATGGGTGTCCTAGCCGCGAGCCCGTGCATCGCCTGAACCCTCTAGGATCCTCCTTAGGTGTCCTAGCACTTCACTTAGGGATAGCTTTGTAGGCCCTTGCCCATCGTACCGGAAGCGCACCATTTAACCATACCGAGGCTGGTCAAGACCTTGGTGGCAGGCTTTGTCACTGGGAGACGTCCTTCGATGACTCCCCGCTAGCTACTGCAAAATAACTCTCCTTAGATTAAACCATAAGCCAAATGCTTCCTCTAGCATTCTGCCATAAGACAGTCCTTTAGAAAAAATAGAGTTTCTATGCAAGTAAGAATTTCCCATTGAGTTTGGTTATATGAGACTCCCTTATTTTCAACCCAAGCTTTCTCAATGAAAAGCACGAATCACTTATCTTGGTGATCCATCCATCAATTACAATGAATTTCTAACTTAATTCTCAACGATTTCGATCTTCTAGATTAGCCAATTATCCATTCTTCATACTGAAGAAATGGGAATGGTCATAAGACTTTGCTTAATTTCTTATTCACGAGATGGGCATGCATCTTATTAACCCACCTTTTTGACGCGGTCGTGGTCTAGCCTTGAATTACTCGGATTTAGTCCTAGATTTGATTCCTAAAGATTTTTCTTCTATTTATCTGATAAATTAACTGTGATTTCCAATCGTAATCCAAAATTATGAAAATTCATTCCTTCTTGGTTATAATAGAATTAAAAATGATTCTATTCGAGAATAATGGAATTTTAATGAGGATACTTCTTTTTCTTATTGATAAAATATGCATACATCATTTTATTGGATTATTCTCATAGAGTTATTCTAAATTATTCTTTTCTCCAATTGAACCTCGGCATCAACATACCCTAAATTATATATGTAGAATTATGGTGAAACCTTCTCTTTTAACACTGAGATTAATTGATGCATTTTTCAACATACCCTAAATTATCTATGTAGAATTATGGTGAAACCTTCTCTTTTAACACTGAGATTAATTGATGATAATTAACGGTACGATGAAAATTTCTCTAAAAATATCCATGTATATGAATATACACCTATTTTGAATTATGACCAAAATTCCTTTTTTAATATTTTAAAATGTTTGTACATAGAATATCGTCAAAATTCCTCTTTTTGTGTCTAAATTTTTATGCATGTACATATATAAAGATAAATATAACAAAAATTCCTCTTTTCTCTATTTAAACAATTATGCATAAATACTATAAACATATTTTTAACAAATGTAACAAAAATCATTCTTTTAGCATAAGAAAGTTTATGCCTAGAATACGGTGGGAATTCCTCTTTTTGTATATTAACAAAATTATGCATAAAATTGAATTCATTTTTTAAATGGAAAAGTTTTGCCATAGCTTCGCTACAATTTCTGAGAATACTCAAAATTCCACTTTTAAATAAATACTCATAGTTATGAAATGTGGTGGGAATTCCTCTTTTAAACTAAAAAAATATTATGCATACATACCATAATTATAAACATAATTAGAAGCATCATTTTAATTAAACCTCTTGATTAATCTTAAAAATATCCATTTATCATTCCTATATGAAAATACTTACAAAAATGTTATCATAACTCTCTTTCAACTTAAAATGAATTAATATGATTTTTTAAATCATAAACAAGCTTAAAAGAATTAATCATCATTTTAACTAGATTAAAAATCATAAAAATAATTAATCTTCTTCTCTAGGTTCTCAAGCCTAGAGTTTTGATTAAGATAATGAGATTAGCACTAAGATCCATCCTCCTAACAAGGATCCATCCAAAAAGATGATTAATCTTTCAAAAAGAGAGAGTTACTAATCAAAAATATTATATTTAAACATAAAATATTAGCATTAATCCATCTAAACATTATGAATCACTAAAATCTTGGTTTTAAGAAAAACCCATTGATTAAAATTCTTCCCAAGAATTAGAGAGGTTGGGAAGAAAATTACCATTGAGAAAGATAGAAAAACACCATTGATTAAGGCTTACCCTTGATTTTTGGCTTGATTCTTTGGAGAGAAGTGAAGCCCACAAGGGAGAACTTGGCCACCAAGATGTAGAGGGTAATCTCTAAGAGGGGATGGAGATTAGTGAAGCTCCAAAGCTTTCCAAAGTATAGACAAAATAGAGGGATAATAAAATTGCACTAATTTGAAGATAATACTAGCATGTAAATACACAAAGATGAAAATACAAAGGAATGAGGGTCTATTTATAGGTGAGGGAGGCCACTAACCAAGTCCAACTCAGTTCTAGAGGCTTCTTCCAGCTTCAGTTTGACCCAATTTGGATAAGTTTTGGACCAGTTTGGCTTACTTTTTGATCTAGTTTGCAGGAGGAGAGATGAAATATCTCAAATGTTTTGAATTAAAAATGCAAGGTAATGATGTGAAATAGGCGCCTCCTTCATGAGCCCCCTCCCTCCTTATTACTGAGGTGTCAAAATTTTATTTTTTTACTAATAAACCTCATTTTTTACTAATAAACCTCATTTTTTACTAATAAACCCAGTACTTGGTCAACTCTTCATCTTATGTGAGCATTTACTCATTTTTGGGAGTTTTTCTTTTTTTCTTTGTATTTTTCTTATTGAAACTTTTGGATTAATCCTATTGGCCCTTTAGAACCTTATTTGGACCTTAATAAAAAATGTCTGCTAAAAATGTGGACCCTTAGGCTAAGGTCTTTACTTTGTATCTAAAAATATCTCAAAATTGAATTACCTCTCTCTAGAACATTTTCTCTATCTAGGCTAAGGTCTTTACTTTGTATCCAAAAATATCTCAAAATTGAATTATCTCTCTCTAGAACATTTTCTCTATCTAGGCCAAAAACAAGGAAAAACAATGTGTTCTTGCATTCTGAAATAGGGGATGATTACAGGGGACTGAGAGGAGAGTTTATACATCTTTTAGGGCTGAGGAGGAACCTTACATCCTCTCCCACTTGAAAAACGCGAGATGTCCTCATCTCGCAAAGTGGGGGTAGTCCTTTATCAGTTCTTCTTCTTTCTCCCAAGTGGCGTCCTCTAAAGGATAGAACTTCCACTTAACCAAAAACTCTCTAAGGACTCTATTCCTCCAGAGAGCCTTCTATACAACATCAAGCATTTCTTTGGGTTGGAGTTCCATCTAACCTTCAATCAAAGAAGTCAATTGTTCATCATCCAGCACATGACTCGGGCTGGGTACATACTTTTTAAGTAAACTGACATGGAATACATTATGTACTTTGAGATGGGGAGGCAGAAGAAGTTCATAAGCTATATCTCCTACTTTCTTAGTAACGGTGTATGGCCCATAGTATCGTGGAGATAACTTTTTGTATTTTCCTAGAGATAAGAAACTTCTCTTGGGTCGTACACACGAATGAAGACCATATCTGATTCTTCAAACACTCTCCATTCTTTTCTTGTCTGCATATTGCTTTTGTCTGTGTCCTAGGCAGCCTTAATATCTTTGTGGATTGCCTGCATTTGCTACTCCATATCATCAAGCATCTGTCTGGACATTTCGACCCTGATCAATGGGTCGGACCAAGTTAATGGTGTGAGGCAATCTTGTCTGTACATAGCTTTGAATGGGCTCATCCCGATACTTCGATGGATAAGAGGCATTGTAAGCAAAATCCACAAGATGTAAGTAGCTTAGCCACTTCTTGGGTTCTCTTCCACAGCATGACCGAAGAATATCTTCAATTACTGGGTTTACTCTTTCAGTCTGACCATCTGTCTCTGGATGATAAGCTATATTGAGATCCAAGGAAGTTCCTACTGCTTCAAAGAATGCAGTCTAGAACCTTGATGTGAACTTAGAATCTATGTCACTCACTATTCTTTTGGGTAAGCCATGCAGCCTAAAAATCTCCTTGAGGAAGACTTTGGCAACATCCACTACAGAGTAGGTTTCTTTTACGGGAGTGAGATGGGCAACCTTGGTTAATACCACAAAAATGGAGTTGTAACTTGATTGCACTGACGGGAGTCTAGTAACAAAATCCATACTGATACATTCCGACTTCATTTGTAGAATGTTTAAGGGATGCAACTTTCTTGGTGTGAGGTGAAAAAAAGAAAAAAGACCACGCCTCTATAGCCCTTCACCTCCCAAACTTTGAAAATACTAACACAAAGGAGGCGCCACCAACCACCGGCTGGAACACTTCTCACGATTCACCACCCACCCACACTAGAAATACAGCTCAAAACCACGATGGACAACGATCATTCAGCAAAAAGATACACATCATCAACCACACTGTACAAACTCAACAATTACACCAAAAACCAGGACTCTGGCCAGGATTTATTGCCAAGGGAATTCACTCTTGCGTCTGACAACCAAGCCTCTGTCTCCCGGTCTCTGCTTCTCTTCAGAGGGCGCCCCACCAGCAACCCTCCTTCACTGCTTCACTCTTTCCCCTCTTCTCTGCTTCACTACCACCCATCAGCCCTCGACCCTTATGGTACCGGCCCTTCTCACCTGTCTTCAGCACTACCAGCCACCTCTGCAGCTGCTTTACGTGCCACATCAACACTTGAGACGGCCTCCAACTCTGCACTGCGCTCTAGGCTCTCTCTCTCATCAGCATCCACTCTCTGCCTGCAGTCGTCGCCCACACAAAACCAGCCACTTCTCTCTTCAGAGGGCACCCCACCAGCAACCCTCCTTCAGCAGCTCTCACTCTCTGTGTGTCGTGACCAGCAGCTTCGCCAACCATAGAGCCTCTGCACAATCTCTTCAGCACCAACACTAACTGCTCAACGCAGCACCCTCCTCCTGCATCCAGCCCTTCAGCTGCCTCCACGTCCTTGTACACAAGGCAGCTACTACTCCCAAATGACCCTCTCTGGTCGCTACCCCTCTTTTCTCTTCAGAGGGCACCCACACCAGCTACCCTCTACTGTCCCAGCTCGTCGCCTCTGTGCCACGACCAGTAGCAACTGCAGCTCCCTTCTCTGTCTCTTCTCGATCACTCCAGCGCCGCCCTTAACATCACAAGGCCGCCAACTTCTTATGACCAGAGGTGTCACCCACGCGGCCCACACCAGCTCGTCAACTTCCTCTGTACCAACGTCGAAGCCCTCTTCACATACTTGCCAGCCTTCGTATCTCACCAGGCGCGGTAACTCACACCTTCCTTCGTGTCTCCTTTCTGCTGAATCACCCAGCCAAGCGTCTCCTTACACAAGGCATCTCCACTCTTCTTCGCGTCTGCAACTGCACTCCAGAGCGACAGTTCTCGCACAAGGCGGCTACCTACTAACCCAAGGTACTCTCTCCTCACCTCTAGCTTTGCACAGCCACCCGAGAGGCCCCATAACAAGGCGGCAACTCCAGCTTTTCACCCTTTTCGTCTGCAGCTGCGCTACCTGCCCGCTTACCCGAGAGCGACTCACCAAGCTCTCTAGCCTCTACCTCCCACTGTCGAGGTGACCACTTTATCCACCCGGCGGTCCATTCCTACAAGGCGGCCATCTTTCGCTTCTTCGCCAGCCTTCCAGACGGTCTCGCTGGCAACCAAAAGAACTTCCACGTGATCATTTCATTGTTGGCCACGTAATTAGTATATATTTTTTTTAATTTTTAAAGCCTCAAAGCCTCAAGGATGGCCCCACAATCACTAAGAGGGCTAGCGGCTCCTCATGCTTCACCTGGACATACGACGCCCACGACCTTCCAAAACAAGAGCTGCCCACAAGGTCATAATCAGCAGCATCATAATTACCAAACACGACCATTCCAGTCGGTGCCCTGCATTTGGCAACCACCCGCACACCATACTACTGCAATAAAAAAGCTTCCAAATCTCCAGCATCTGCTCCCAAAAAAAACAACACGCATATACTAGCTCACTGTACTACCCAGTCTGTACATTTGCCAGGGCATTCAGGGCAAAGTTTATTCACACACCACGCATCCCATATGTACACTGACCCAAAACACCTCTCAGATTTTTGCCTGACATACTTTGCCCAACCCCCAGCATGCTGAATCATTCATGATCAGTAGCAAAAAGCATATGACCACGTTTCCCTCCGTCAATCCTTTGACCATCATACAAGGTAACCAACACATCTCTATTCCATGTGATCAAAGAAACACTGTCATCTTCCAAAGGCATACTATGCCATCCCACATCCCACCACATAACATAAGATCTTCTGGAAACAAAGCTCCTGACATACACACCATCCTGCCTCATCTCAATTCCAAAATCACTGATATGGTCAGCACCAATATTAGAGAACCAGTGAAGCAACTCCTGCTGAGGGTAAAAACTGATGAAAGCTTCATTAATGTAAGATTCCTCCCCAGCCTCTCAAGATGTCCAGCATTTTCCCCTGTAATCAATCCCCTCTTCAGAAATATAAAAGATCGTCTCTGCCTATTTTGACATAGAGAGAGAAAATATTCTAGAGAGAGAATATTCAGATTTTGAATATTTTTAGATAGAAAAATTTCTCATATTATTTAAATGAATTCCCCTGAAACAGAAATTCAAAAAGAACTTTCCAATGTGCAATTGGAATTTATTGGAAATGGGTATAAAGGACCTTAGCCTAAGGGTCTAGATTTTCAGAAATTTTTGGATTATGGTCCAATTAAGGTTCCTTTGGGCCAATAAGATCAATCCATGTGTAGGGAGGAGATAAATCCAATTTTGTAAAAGAAGATACCCAAAAATGAGTAAATGCTCACATAAGATGAAGAGTTGACTATGTACAAGGTTTATTAGTAAGAAACTATGAGCAATATTAAAAATATGAGATATTTTGGGTATAAGGATTCCATTTTAACACCTATGTAAGGAAGGGAGTCCCTTCAATGCTCACATAAGATGAAGAGTTGAAAATGTACAAGGTTTATTAGTAAGAAACTATGAGTAATATCAAAATATGAGATATTTTGGGTATAATGATTCCATTTTTGACACGTCTGTAAGGAAAAGGAGGGCCTTCAATGAGGCGCCTAATTCACATGCTTGAATGAGTTTTAAACTCAAAAATAATGTGATATTTTTATTCTCCTCTCTCTTGAACCAAACCAAATCAAAATGGAACCAAACTAGGTCCAAATCTAGTCCAAATTCAACCAAATTGAAATCTAGAAAATTCTAAGAATCAGTTAGCTTTAGTTAGAGCTTCCCTCTCCTATAAATAGAACATGAATCCTTTGAAAAAAATATAGAAGAATTTTACTATACTAGAGTTATGCTGAAATAATTCTAATTTCTACTATTCTCTAAAATTCTCTCCAAATTGAAGAAATTGGAGCTTTCCTCTTTCTTCAATCCCCATTGGTGGCTCCATCAACATACTTAACCAATTGATTGGTTGGGGACCTCTACCGTGAACAAAGAATCAAGCAATTTGTAAGGTAAATGGTGAATTTTGATCTTTTCTATAATTTCTTAATGCTTCTCTCTTCTCAACCCCTCTCAAGCTTGAGAAGCTTAATTGGAATGGTCTTTGAAAGCTATTGAAGTTAATTGATGAATGGTAGTGAAGAGTTACATAGTTTGATGAATGCTATTGAAGTTAATTGATTAATGATAGTAAAGAATTACATAAATTTTCATTTATGCTTAATTCTAATGGTTTTTATGTAATTTCTCTCTCTCACTCAAGAAATGGTCATACTCATGACCCATTCTCAATCCAAATGAAGCTTTTCATAAAGCTTTTCCTTAATCCAAGATTAATCTATGCTTGAGGCTAAATTAATGGCTTTTTTCTATGCTTTTAGTTTATGTATTGTATGCATAAAAGATTATTATTTTATATAAAAGTGTTTCTTTTATCATATTTAGATTTCATGCATAAAGGTATGCATAAAAGTTGATTATTTTATTATAAAAGTGTGACTTTTATCATATTTGAATTTCATGCATAGAGGTATGCATAAAAGTTGATTATTTTATTATAAAAGTGTGACTTTTATCATATTTGAATTTCATGCATAGAGATATGCATAAAAGTTGATTATTTTATTATAAAAGTGTGACTTTTATCATATTTGAATTTCATGCATAGAGGTATGTATAAAAGTTGATTATTTTATTATAAAAGTGTGACTTTTATCATATTTAAATTTCATGCATAGAGGTATGTATAAAAGTTGATTATTTTATTATAAAAGTGCACTGACTTTTATCATATTTGAATTCATGCATAAAGGTATGCATAAAAGTTGATTATTTTATTATAAAAGTGTGACTTTTATCATATTTGAATTTCATGTATAAAGGTATGCATAAAAGTTGATTATTTTATTATAAAAGTATGACTTTTATCATAATTGAATTTCATGCATAAAGGTATGCATAAAAGTTGATTATTTTATTATAAAAGTGTGACTTTTATTATAATTGAATTCCATGCATAAAGGTATGCATAAAAATTGATTATTTTCTTATAAAAGTGTGACTTTTATCATAATTGAATTTCATGCATAGAGGTATGCATAAAAGTTGATTATTTTATTGTAAAAGTGTTACTTTTATCATATTGGATTTCATGCATAGAGGTATGCATAAAAGATATTCTTTTTATACTAAAAGTGTGATTTTCATCATAAATGGATTTTATGCATAACTTAGATGCATAAGAGAAATTCTTTTATTCTAAAAGTGTAATTCCTACCAAATTGAATTTATGCATAGGAAGATGCATAAAAGATTAAATTTTAATTCAAAAGTGTCATTTTCATTTAAAATGAATTTATGCATAGGAAGATGCATAAAAGATTGATTTTTACTTCGAAAGTATTAATCTCCTTAAATGGAATTTATGCATAAATAAATGTGTAAAGAAATCTTATATCAAATATAAGAATTCTCTTGTATTCTATAAATAGATATGAGATGTGATAGGATGTGATAAGAGGTGTATAAGATGTGATAAGAGGTGATAAGATGCTTATGAAATAAGTTAGCAAGTGATAAGATGAATTAAGATGTGATAAGATGTGTATGGGATAAGGTAAGAAGTGTATGTGATAGGATAAGATGTATATGGGTTGTGATAGGGCAAGAATGGATGTGATGTAAAAGATTAGATGTGAAGGCATATGGGGTTATATGAATGGGAATGTGGAAATGGATGTTTGTATGTGGATGTGTGAATATGGAGATGGGAGTGCGGATGTATGAATGTGAAAATAGATGTATGCATGAAGATGTATACGCGTAGATGTGAATGTGAAAATGGATGTATGCATGAAGATGTATATGCGTAGATGTGAATGTGGATGTAGATGTGGATGTATGTATGTTTGTGGATGTAGATGTGGATGTATGTATGTTTGTGGATGTATAGATGTGAATGGAAATGTGGATGTGGATGTATGTATGTACGTGGATGTAGATGTGGATGTATAGATGTGAATGGGAATGTGGATGTGGATGTATGTATGTATGTGGATGTGGATATATGAATGAGGACGTGATAATGGATGTATGCATGTAGATGTGAATATATGGATGTGAGTATGAATGTGGATGTGGATGTGGATGTGGATGTGGATGTATGGATGTAGATACGGATGTGGATGTATGTATGTATGTGGATGTAGATGTGGATGTATAGATGTGAATGGGAATGTGGATGTGGATGTATGAATGTGAATGTGGATGTGGATGTGGATGTATGCATGTAGATGTAGATGTATGAATGTGGATATGGGATGTGGATGTATAAATGAGGATGTGAGAATGGATGTATCATGTAAATGTGGATGTATGGATGTGAATGTGAATGTGTATGTGAATTAATGTGTCGTCGATATGAGGAAATGGATGAGAATGAGTACACATTGAATGGAATGTGGAATAAGTAATGTGGACTAAGGAGGGATAATGTGGAAAGACGAGAGTTCGATTTAGAAATTGTATTTTGTGACTGTTTGTAAATGACTGTTTTATGTCAAGAATGCTGGGGAAGCATTTTGACCGTCTTGTGGATTAAGGTCATGAAGACCTAACTGTTAAAGTTACAACTGGCTGACGGAGAGTCAATGGAGGACGTCTCGCGTAGCAAGGTCGTCTTGACCAGCCTCAGTTTGATTTAAATGGTGAGCTTCCGGTACGGTGGATGAGGGACCAAGGAAGCGGCCTATGAGTGAAGCGCTAGGTCACCTGTGAAGGATCCTAGAGGGTGCTGACCATACGGTGCTCGGGCTCTGGGTTGCCGAAGATACCCACACGTGCGTCATGGAAGATATTGGAATAAAGAATAAGAATTGTTTTCTGAAACCGGGCATGGATCTGGTTGAATCGGATATTTTTTGGTCTAATGGACCATTATCGTGTTAAAGATATTGGAATAAAGAATAAGAATTGTTTTCTGAAACCGGGCATGGATCTGGTTGATTGACCTTGCTGGTCCTCAACGTATGAGTCCATGGCTCTTTTATATGGATCTGTGGGTTGATCTTGCTGATCTTCCACGGAGATTCCATTCTATTATATGAATATATTGCCGGTTACTATGAGCTAGGAACTATGGAAAAGGCCCCTAAGTGAACAGGTGGTGCGCGTTCTGGTTGCCAATGATGCCATAAGTATACCGATGAATGAATGACTAGAAATAAGGATTCAACCAGAGACTTTGAGGATTGTGGATGAGGGACCAAGGAAGCGGCCTATGAGTGAAGCGCTAGGTCACCTGCGAAGGATCCTAGAGGGTGCTGACCATACGGTGCTCGGGCTCTGGGTTGCCGAAGATACCCACACGTGCATCGTGGAAGATATTGGAATAAAGAATAAGAATTGTTTTCTGAAACTAGGCATGGATCTGGTTGAATCGGATATTTTTCGGTCTAATGGACCATTATCGTGTTAAAGATATGAATGATATGATCTGAATGAATTGTTATTTAATGATGAGTTCTATATAAGGGATATTTATCCCCATATTCTGTTGGGTTGACCAGAATATAAGGAACCCCAGAATAAATTGGATCTTAAGCAAAAGAATTGTCCTAGGACATCTCGCACTTTTTAAGTGGGGTAGAATGTAAGATTCCTCCCCCAACCTTCGAGGTATACAGGAGTAAGAATCTCCTTTTCTGATCTTATAATTATTCCCTCTCTAAATAAAGAAAGATTCTATTTAAAAAGGAAAGACACTTTACCCATAATACCTTCTCAGGAGCCCACCTGTTTTAAGGATTCAGAACGATGAGTTCAGAAGTGAGAACCGGTGTTTTGGATGCCAAGGTTTTGGTCATCAGTTAAAAGACTGCCCGACTCCTACCATGAAAAGGGCACAGGGAAGTCTAGAACCCAAATTCAGAGACCAATTCCTTCATACCAATCTAATCAGGGTCCTCTCGGACAAGATTGCTTAAACTAGGTCCGACCCATTGATTAGGGTCGAGATGACCAGTCAAATGCTTGGCGACATAGAGCAACAGATGCAGGCAATTCATAAAGATATAAAAGCTGCCCAGGATCGACAGAAACAGTATACAGATAAGAAGAGGACAGTCAGATAAGAAGAGGACAGTCAGAGAATTAAGAGAAGCAGATATGGTCTTCATTGAGTACGGACCAAAAGAAGTTCTTTATCTCTTGGGGAGTATAAGTAGTTATCCCCCAGATATTGTGGACCAAAGAAAGTAGGTGACTTAGCCTACGAACTTCTTTTATCTCCTCATCTCAAAATTCTTAATGCCTTCTATAGAAAAATGTGCCAAAACCAAATCATGGAAAGACGGTAAAACTTCAGTGGCAAGATACCGTTGGCTTCTAAGTTACGCTAGCTCCTTCCTTTAAGAAGAGGACAGTCAGAGAATTAAGAGAAGCAGATATGGTCTTCATTGAGTACGGACCAAAAGAAGTTCTTTATCTCTTGGGGAGTATAAGTAGTTATCCCCCAGATATTGTGGACCAAAGAAAGTAGGTGACTTAGCCTACGAACTTCTTTTATCTCCTCATCTCAAAATTCTTAATGCCTTCTATAGAAAAATGTGCCAAAATCAAATCATGGAAAGATGGTAAAACTTCAGTGGCAAGATACCGTTGGCTTCTAAGTTACGCTAGCTCCTTCCTTTATATACTAGTCGTAACTTTTACTTTGCCGCTCGCAGTAATCTTACTTCCATCGATCTCCTTTCTTTCTTAATCTCCTTCATGGCTTGGCAGCAGGAATTGGTTTTATCCATGATGATTTCTCACCTTCAAGACGCAAGCGAGTCTGTGAAGAAGGATTTTATAGTATTGTATGAGCGCTCACTTTTCCCTCACTTGGGAACTTCCGTAGCTCAGACCAAATGGCGGATCTATCAAGACATAACTAGGGTAACACCGTGGGGTCAACAGCACTTTCGTAACAATGTCCGATTGGCTATGGTTATTGAAGCTTTGGGTTTGGTCCCCCGATACTATTGCGTGATGAGATCAAGGCATGTTGGGTTTTCTGAGCGGGTCTTCTTACTGGCGTGTTTTCTTCCTCATCAGAAGATATGCCTTTACCCTGTTTTTGGCTTGCCTCTCAGAGGTCCTTTTGTTAGATCACCTCATACCACTGAGGTAGGTGCTGCAATAACCGGCCGAATTATTCCCATAGATGAATTACCTTATACGTGTGCAGCTTGTGAGTACTGCTTTTGTGACCATATGATGGACGGGCTTATGGAAGTGTAAAAAGTTCTTCTATCTTACTGTATATGTTCCAAGAATGAATCAAGTTGAAATCTTGTTCTTGAGTCTTGCTCTCTTTGAGACTTTTCTTGGTGGTTAATCTTAATTAAAAATTTTCTCTCAGTCTCATATTCGTGCATCTTGCAAAATTACCCCCAGTTTGCGAGATGAGGGCATCTCGCGTTTTTCAAGTGGGAGAGAATGTAAGATTCCTCCCCAGCCTCTCAAGATGTCCAGCATCTTCCCCTGTAATCAATCCCCTCTTCAGAAATATAAAAGATCTTGTCTCTGCCTATTTTGATATAGAGAGAGAATATTCAGATTTTGAATATTTTTAGATAGAAAAATTTCTCATATTATTAAAATGAATTCCCCTGAAACAGAAATTCAAAAAGAACTTTCCAATGTGCAATTGGAATTTATTGGAAATGGGTATAAAGGACCTTAGCCTAAGGGTCTAGATTTTCAGAAATTTTTGGATTATGGTTCAATTAAGGTTCCTTTGGGCCAATAAGATCAATCCATGTGTAGGGAGGAGATAAATCCAATTTTGTAAAAGAAGATACCCAAAAATGAGTAAATGCTCACATAAGATGAAGAGTTGACTATGTACAAGGTTTATTAGTAAGAAACTATGAGCAATATTAAAAATATAAGATATTTTGGGTATAAGGATTCCATTTTGACACCTATGTAAGGAAGGGAGTCCCTTCAATGCTCACATAAGATGAAGAGTTGAAAATGTACAAGGTTTATTAGTAAGAAACTATGAGTAATATCAAAATATGAGATATTTTGGGTATAATGATTCCATTTTTGACACGTCTGTAAGGAAAAGGAGGGCCTTCAATGAGGCGCCTAATTCACATGCTTGAATGAGTTTTAAACTCAAAAATAATGTGATATTTTTATCTCTCCTCTCTCTTGAACCAAACCAAATCAAAATGGAACCAAACCGAATCAAAAAGGAATCAAACTAGGTCCAAATCTAGTCCAAATTCAACCAAATTAAAATCTGGAAAATTCTAGAAATCAGTTAGCTTTGGTTATAGCTTCCCTCTCCTATAAATAGAACATGAATCCTTTGAAAAAAATATAGAAGAATTTTACTATACTAGAGTTATGCTGAAATAATGCTAATTTCTACTATTCTCTAAAATTCTCTCCAAATTGAAGAAATTGGAGCTTCCCTCTTTCTTCAATCCCTATTGGTGGCTCCATCAACATACTTAACCAATTGATTGGTTGGGGACCTCTACCGTGAACAAAGAATCAAGCAATTTGTAAGGTAAATGGTGAATTTTGATCTTTTCTATAATTTCTCAATGCTTCTCTCTTCTCAACCCCTCTCAAGCTTGAGAAGCTTAATTGGAATGGTCTTTGAATGCTATTGAAGTTAATTGATGAATGGTAGTGAAGAGTTACATAGTTTGATGAATGCTATTGAAGTTAATTGATTAATGATAGTAAAGAATTACATAAATTTCCATTTATGCTTAATTCTAATGGTTTTTATGTAATTTCTCTCTCTCACTCAAGAAATGGTCATACTCATGACCCATTCTCAATCCAAATGAAGCTTTTCATAAAGCTTTTCCTTAATCCAAGAATAATCTATGCTTGAGGCCAAATTAATGGCTTTTTTCTATGCTTTTAGTTTATGTATTTCATGAATATTGATGATTCAATCCATTATTGGGTTAATGATCCAATTAGGGATTATTCTAATCATTCTCTTAATGATAAGCTTTATCCTTCAAAATAAATTGAGATTGATCAGTCATAGTAGCAGAGCTATGGCAAAATTTTTATAAAAATTACACATAAAATAATTTCATTCAAAGCATGAAAAGAGAATTTCCTACTATATTCTAGGAATCATCATCTAGATTATTTGAAAGAATTTTATTGTAATCATGGAGAAATTAATTTTTATGTTATGCATAATTGATGATTATTTTATTATAAAAGTGTTACTTTTATCATATTTGGATTTCATGCATAGAGGTATGCATAAAAGATTATTATTTTAATATAAAAGTGTTTCTTTTATCATATTTGGATTTCATGCATAGAGGTATGCATAAAAGATTATTATTTTAATATAAAAGTGTTTCTTTTATCATATTTGGATTTCATGCATAGAGGTATGCATAAAAGATTATTATTTTATATAAAAGTGTTTCTTTTATCATATTTAGATTTCATGCATAGAGGTATGCATAAAAGATTATTATTTTAATATAAAAGTGTTTCTTTTATCATATTTGAATTTCATGCATAGAGGTATGCATAAAAGTTGATTATTTTATTATAAAAGTGTGACTTTCATCATATTTGAATTTCATGCATAGAGGTATGCATAAAAGTTGATTATTTTATTATAAAAGTGTGACTTTCATCATATTTGAATTTCATGCATAGAGGTATGCATAAAAGTTGATTATTTTATTATAAAAGTGTGACTTTTATCATATTTGAATTTCATGCATAGAGGTATGCATAAAAGTTGATTATTTTATTATAAAAGTGTGACTTTTATCATATTTGAATTTCATGCATAGAGGTATGCATAAAAGTTGATTATTTTATTATAAAAGTGTGACTTTTATTATATTTGAATTTCATGCATAGAGGTATGCATAAAAGTTGATTATTTTATTATAAAAGTATGACTTTTATTATATTTAAATTTCAAGCATAGAGGTATGCATAAAAGTTGATTATTTTATTATAAAAGTGTGACTTTTATCATATTTGAATTTCATGCATAAAGGTATGCATAAAAGTTGATTATTTTATTATAAAAGTATGACTTTTATCATAATTGAATTTCATGCATAAAGGTATGCATAAAAGTTGATTATTTTATTATAAAAGTGTGACTTTTATTATAATTGAATTCCATGCATAAAAGTTTATTATTTTATTATAAAAGTGTGACTTTTATCATAATTGAATTTCATGCATAGAGGTATGCATAAAAGTTGATTATTTTATTGTAAAAGTGTTACTTTTATCATATTGGATTTCATGCATAGAGGTATGCATAAAAGATATTCTTTTTATACTAAAAGTGTGATTTTCATCATAAATGGATTTTATGCATAACTTAGATGCATAAGAGAAATTCTTTTATTCTAAAAGTGTAATTCCTACCAAATTGAATTTATGCATAGGAAGATGCATAAAAGATTAAATTTTAATTCAAAAGTGTCATTTTCATTTAAAATGAATTTATGCATAGGAAGATGCATAAAAGATTGATTTTTACTTCGAAAGTATTAATCTCCTTAAATGGAATTTATGCATAAATAAATGTGTAAAGAAATCTTATATCAAATATAAGAATTCTCTTGTATTCTATAAATAGATATGAGATGTGATAGGATGTGATAAGAGGTGTATAAGATGTAATAAGAGGTGATAAGATGCTTATGAAATAAGTTAGCAAGTGATAAGATGAATTAAGATGTGATAAGATGTGTATGGGATGAGGTAAGAAGTGTATGTGATAGGATAAGATGTATATGGGTTGTGATAGGGCAAGAATGGATGTGATGTAAAAGATTAGATGTGAAGGCATATGGGGTTATATGAATGGGAATGTGAAAATGGATGTATGTATGTGGATGTGTGAATATGGAGATGGGAGTGTGGATGTATGAATGTGAAAATGAATGTGTGCATGAAGATGTATATGCGTAGATGTGAATGTGGATGTAGATGTGGATGTATGTATGTGTGTGGATGTATAGATGTGAATGGGAATGTGGATGTGAATGTATGTATGTACGTGGATGTGGATGTGGATGTATAGATGTGAATGGGAATGTGGATGTGGATGTATGTATGTATGTGGATGTGGATATATGAATGAGGATGTGATAATGGATGTATGCATGTAGATGTGGATATATGGATGTGAGTATGGATGTGGATGTGGATGTATGGATGTAGATACGGATGTGGATGTATGTATGTATGTGGATGTAGATGTGGATGTATAGATGTGAATGGGAATGTGGATGTGGATGTATGAATGTGAATGTGGATGTGGATGTGGATGTATGCATGTAGATGAAGATGTATGAATGTGGATATGGGATGTGGATGTATAAATGAGGATGTGAGAATGGATGTATGCATGTAAATGTGGATGTATGGATGTGAATGTGAATGTGTATGTGAATTAATGTGTCGTCCGATATGAGGAAATGGATGAGAATGAGTACACATTGAATGGAATGTGGAATAAGTAATGTGGACTAAGGAGGGATAATGTGGAAAGACGAGAGTTCGATTTAGAAATTGTATTTTGTGACTGTTTGTAAATGACTGTTTTATGTCAAGAATGCTAGGGAAGCATTTTGACCGTCTTGTGGATTAAGGTCATGAAGACCTAACTGTTAAAGTTACAACTGCTGACGGAGAGTCAATGGAGGACGTCTCGCGTAACAAGGTCGACCGAGGTCTTGACCAGCCTCAGTTCGATTTAAATGGTGAGCTTCCGGTACGGTGGATGAGGAACCAAGGAAGCGGCCTATGAGTGAAGCGCTAGGTCACCTGTGAAGGATCCTAGAGGGTGCTGACCATACGGTGCTCGGGCTCTGGGTTGCCGAAGATACCCACACGTGCGTCGTGGAAGATATTGGAATAAAGAATAAGAATTGTTTTCTGAAACCGGGCATGGATCTGGTTGATTGACCTTGCTGGTCCTCAATGTATGAGTCCATGGCTCTTTTATATGGATCTGTGGGTTGATCTTGCTGATCTTCCACGGAGATTCCATTCTATTATATGAATATATTGCCGGTTACTATGAGCTAGGAACTATGGAAAAGGCCCCTGAGTGAACAAGTGGTGCGCGTTCTGGTTGCCAATGATGCATGAATGACTAGAAATAAGGATTCAACCAGAGACTTTGAGGATTGTCATCAGTGACATAATGGTTTCATTAAAGGATTGTTTTAAAGTTAGCTGATACTAAGAAAAAGGTAATTTCATATTGGGTGTGTAAGTGGTGTGACTAGTTTTATGTTTGCATGAACTTCCGGCTAGGGGGCCTTGGAACTCTTTTCCTTGGTACCCGAGACAAAACCTAACCAAATTCTTAATTGGATCCCATCACTATACATTGGTTGGGTGGTTGGCTAACCCATGGGACTGGATGGGGTTAGCTGGGCTGATGGATCCGTAAATCGAGACTCAATTTCTGTTATTACGATAGATAAAGTAAATCCCGCATAGTAATTGTTCTATGGATAGGAATCAACGGGGCTATGCCTCTTGATGGGGAAAAAAGCGTTGATCCCAATGATCCAAGTGCAAGTTTCTTCCTTGATCCGACCGATTATCTTTATAGGTGCAATCGGATCAGCGTGATCAGTAATGATCTTCACTACGTTAGAGTAAAAAGTTATCCTGGTGGAATCGCCCGTGCTTTCCGGGTAAGGGAAGTTTTTTCGGGTTCGGTTTTGGAAAAACCGACGGATTAGTCTCTTGTCCGGATATCCATGGACGAGGCCCCGAGTGTGGGACCCTGCCCCACGGAAGAAGTGCTACTTCCGCTGCTAGTACCCCGAATCTGTTGCGCGGTGTAGACAGGGATCTCACAATTAAGAAAGACCTGCTGTGCCATAACATTTTCTTGTTCATCAACATGAGAAACATCACCATTAAAGCCAACCACTACAGGCAAAACAAACTCCTCTTCAACAGGCATCATTGCCAAAGCATCCACTTCAGTTCCTGTATACTCATCTTTATCAAGGCCAATAAGAAATTCATCTATCACAGCATCCATAATCTCATCCATAGCATCAACATCATTCATAGTCTTCTGGTGTTTCTCTTCCTTCATAGCATCAATTCTGCTTGTGGCTTTCTTAACATTAATGCACATCTGATCATCCAACTCCAACTCAGGTTCATCATCCTGCAGACTTTCTATATCCCACTCAGGTTCATCATCCTGCAGACTTTCTATATCCCACTCATCCCACAAAGGTTCATTATCCAAAGACTTTAAAGCATACTCTTTCATATCACATACATACCTTTGCTCATGATTCACTTGTACCTCCTCGCATTCTTCCTGTATGGCCTCTTCTTGTTGGGCAACCTCATCACAAACACTTCCTCATCAATAACCAGGGCATCCATGTCTGCATCCTCCTCACTGGATGAAGTGTCCTCTGTTCCCTCACTAGTAGTGGTGCTACTAGTCGTATCATCAACACTCGAATCAGCTTCACTTTCCCTTTCATCATGAACAGGCTTCTGGTTATCCATGTTAAACTGCTTTTTATCCCCTCTCCTATCATACAGAGTAATGACCCCTTTCCTCCAATCTTGAACAGCCTTCACCGCTCTCAACCATGGTCTTCCCAAAATGATGGGGAATGCACCCATTCCTGCCGCCACCGGCATAACATGACAGCCCACAAGCACTTTTACATCAAAAGCCTGCAATTCTAACTCCTTAATCATACCTAAGCATTTGACCTTTTGGTGATTGGCCAACTGAATACGGAAACCAGACGCTTCAGTAATATTAAGACCGTCTCTCCACAGCTGCTAATGTGATTACACAAATTTGTGCACCACCATCTATATATGCCTCTCCCAGATTCTTCCCTTTGTACCATACATTCACCACAGGACATATATCAGGCAACTCCTGAACAGATAGAACAGTCACTATCCCTCTGGCAGGCTCCTTCTCTCTCGGATTCACAAGTGTTTTCCACTAATGTTTCAATTTGGGAGCTAACTCTATCAATTGCCCAAAAGTAATATTAGCCTTCCTTCCAGCCATGTCCTCCTGCAAATTATAGCTATCCTACCCAACCCCTAGTGGAAAATCAGTTACCTGAAACTTCCTACGAGACTTCCGCTTCTGCTTGACCTTTACATCCCCTCCTTCCTTCACTTTACCTTTCTTCTTGGTGGGCCCTGCAGCATCCCTGCTTTCCCTTTCCTGTGGCTTCCGTTTCCCCAAAGGCATCATATCAGCTTCTGTCTCCTTCGTCTTCTCAAGGGTGACCACATCTATCACCTTAGTTTTACCCTTCTCCTCATTTGTCAATCCACTGGTCCCTGCTTCACCTTTAATTTCAATTCCATAATCATTTGCCCTGTTGGGAATCTGAGAGGGTAAAGGATACATATCACCCCCCATTTGCTGAGGCTTATCACAATTTGTACTTAGATGTCCAAGCTCACCACAATTCCAGCATGTAGGAATGAACCGTCTACCCCTGCCAAAACCACGGCCACTTCCATAGCCTACTGTCTAGCCTTCAACCCCTTCCTGATTATAGCCTCTACCTCGGCCACGTCCACGTCCACCACCTGTGTTCTCCATCATTTTCAAACTCAGATTCTTCATACAATCCACCATTTGCCTCATGTCCTGTTTAAGCCCTTCATCAGAAGCTGTAACAGCTGTAGGTGCTACCTTTGTCCCCTGTGGTGTGACATTATTCACCTGAGCTTCTATCGGTTGCACTCTTTCCAGCACGATTCTCATCGGTACCGCTTCTACCCTTCTCATTTCAGGCCTCACTGCCACTGGAACTATCCCCAGCTCTGCTGGTTCATCCGTTGCAATTTCCAATCCTTTGATTTGGCAATCTCCACCGCATCCTCATAAGACCTGGGCTTCTTTAATTCCACCTTCCAGCGAATGCCTCCCTTCAATCCTGCAATAAAACGATCCTTCTTCATCATGTCCGGAGGTACTTTGTGAGATCCCTGTCCCCACCGCGCAATGGATTCGGGGTACTAGCAGCGGAAGTAGCACTTCTTGCGCAGGGCAGGGTCCCACACTCGGGCCTCGCCCACGGATATCCGGACAAGAGACTAATCCGTCGGTTTTTCCAAAACCAAACCCTGGAAAAACTTCCCTTATCCGGAAAGCACGGGCGATTCCACCAGCATAACTTTTTACTCTAACGTAGTCAAGACCATTACTGATCAAGCTGATCCGACCGCAACTATAAAGATACTCGGTCAGATCAAGGAAGAAACTTGCACTTGGATCATTGGGATCAACACTTTTTTCCCCATCAAGAGGCACAACCGTTAATTCGTATCCATAGAACAATTACTATCCGAGATTTACTTTATCTATCGTAATAACAGAAATTGAGTCTCGATTTATGGATCCATCAGTCCAGCCTAACCCCATCCAGTCCCATGGGTTAGCCAACCGCCCAACCACTGTAGTGATGGGATCCAATTAAGAATTTGGTTAGGTTTTGTCCCGGGTACCAAGGAAAAGAGTTCCAAGGCCCCCTAGCCGGAAGTTCATGCAAACATAAAACTAGTCACACCACTTACACACCCAATATGAAATTGCCTTTTTCTTAGCATCAGCTAACTCTTAAACAATCCTTTAATGAAACCATTATGTCACTGATGACAATCCTCATAGTCTCTGGTTGAATCCTTATTTCCAGTCATTCATTCATTGGTATACTTATGGCATCATTGGCAACCAGAACGCTCACCACCTGTTCACTCAGGGGCCTTTTCCATAGTTCCTAGCTCATAGTAACCGGCAATATATTCATATAACAGAATGGAATCTCCGTGGAAGATCAGCAAGATCAATCCACAGATCCATATAAAAGAGCCATGAACTCATCCGTTGAGGACCAGCAAGGTCAATCAACCAGATCCATGCCCGGTTTCAGAAAACAACTCTTATTCCTTGTTCCAATATCTTCCACGACGCACGTGTGGGTATCTTCGGCGACCTAGAGCCCGAGCACCGTATGGTCAGCACCCTCTAGGATCCTTCACAGGTGACCTAGCGCTTCACTCATAGGCCGCTTCCTTGGTCCCTCATCCACCGTACCGGAAGCTCACCATTTAAATTGAACCGAGGCTGGTCAAGACCTCGATCGACCTTGCTACGCGAGACGTCAGCAGTTGCAACTTTATCAATTCGGTCTTCATGACCTTAATCCTCAAGACGGTCAAAATGCTTCCCCAGCATTCTTGTCATAAAACAGTCATTTACAAACAGTCACAAAATACAGTTTCTATTAGGAACTCTTGTCTTTCCACATTATCCACTCTCGGACCACATTACTTATTCCACATTCCATTCAATGTGTACTCATTCTCATCCATTCACTCATATAGACTACACATTATTTCGCATACACATTCACATTCATTATTCTACATACATATCCATGTTCGTACGTCCACATCATACATCCGATTTCACACTCATACATATGCATCTACATGTATACATCCACATCCACATTCATACATCCATACTTCCATTTCCACATCCACACGTCCAGATTCACATTCATACATCCACATTCACATGCATACATCCATTTTCACATCCTCATTCATACATCCACATTCACATACATACATCCACATCCGTATCTACATCCATACATCCACATCCACATCTTCATTCATATTCATACATGCATACATCCACATCCACATTCATACCTCCACACTTCCATTTCCACATCATTCACATTCATACATCCATTTCCACATTCATACATATGCATCTACATGCATACATCCACATCCACATCTTCATTCATATTCATACATACACATCTACATGCATACATCCACATCCACATTCATACATCCACACTTCCATTTCCACATCATTCACATTCATACATCCACATCCACATCCACACATCCATACATACACATCCACATTCACATTCACATCCATATCTACATCCATATTACATCCATATTACATCCATATCTACATCCATATTACATCCATTCTCGCCCTAACACATCCCATATACATCTTATCACATCTTATCACATCTCATACACCTCTTATCACATCCTATCACTTCCCATACGCATCTTATCACATCTTATCACATCTCATACACCTCTTATCACATCCTATCACTTCCCATACGCATCTTATCACATATTATCACATCTCATACACCTCTTATCACATCTTATCACATTTCATATCTTTTTATAGAATACAAGAGAATTCTTATATCAGATATAAGATTTCTCTACACATTTATTTATGCATAAATTCCATTTAAGGAGACTAACACTTTCGAATTAAAAATCAATCTTTTATGCATCTTCCTATGCATAAATTTATTTTAAATAAAAATGACACTTTTGAATTAAAATTCAATCTTTTATGCAACTTCCTATGCATAAACTTAATTTAGATGAGAATTGACACTTTTGAATTACAAATCCATCTTTTATGCATCTTCCTGTGCATCTTCCTATGCATAAATTCAATTTGGATGAGAATAACACTTTTGAATTGAAATTCTATTCTTTTATGCATCTTCCTATGCATAAATTCAATTTAGATGAGAATGACACTTTGAATTAAAAATCAAATTTTTATGCATCTTCTTATGCATAAATTCAATTTGGTAGGAATTACACTTTTTAGATAAAAGAATTTCTCTTATGCATCTAAGTTATGCATAAAATCCATTTATGATGAAAAATTACACTTTTAGTATAAAAAGAATATCTTTTATGCATACCTCTATGCATGAAATCCAATATGATAAAAGTAACACTTTTACAATAAAATAATCAACTTTTATGCATACCTCTATGCATGAAATTTAAATATGATAAAAGTCACACTTTTATAATAAAATAATCCACTTTTATGCATACCTCTATGCATGAAATTCAATTATGATAAAAGTCACACTTTTATAATAAAATAATCAACTTTTATGCATACCTCTATGCATGAAATTCAAATGTGATAAAAGTCACACTTTTATAATAAAATAATCAACTTTTATGCATACCTCTATGCATGAAATTCAAATATGATAAAAGTAACACTTTTATATTAAAATAATCAAATTTTATGCATATCTCTATGCATGAAATTCAATTATGATAAAAGTCACACTTTTATAATAAAATAATCAACTTTTATGCATACCTCTATGCATGAAATTCAAATATGATAAAAGTCACACTTTTATAATAAAATAATCAACTTTTATGCATACCTCTATGCATGAAATTTAAATATGATAAAAGTAACACTTTTATATTAAAATAATCAACTTTTATGCATACCTCTATACATGAAATTCAATTATGATAAAAGTCACACTTTTATAATAAAATAATCAACTTTTATGCATACCTCTATGCATGAAATTCAAATATGATAAAAGTAACACTTTTATAATAAAATAATCAACTTTTATGCATACCTCTATGCATGAAATCCAATTATGATAAAAGAAACACTTTTATATAAAATAATAATCTTTTATGCATACCTCTATACATGAAATCTAAATATGATAAAAGAACACTTTTATATTAAAATAATAATCTTTTATGCATACCTCTATGCATGAAATCCAAATATGATAAAAGAAACACTTTTATATTAAAATAATAATCTTTTATGCATACCTCTATGCATGAAATCCAAATATGATAAAAGTAACACTTTTATAATAAAATAATCATCAATTATGCATAACATAAAAATCAATTTCTCCATGATTACAATAAAATTCTTTCAAATAATCTAGATGATAATTCCTAGAATATAGTAGGAAGTTCTCTTTTCATGCTTTGAATGAAATTATTTCATGTGTAATTTTTATAAAAATTTTGCCATAGCTCCGCCACTATGACTGATAAATCTCAATTTATTTTGAAGGATAAAGCTTATCATTAAGAGAATGATTAGAATGATCCCTAATTGGATCATTAACCCAATAATGGATTGAATCATCAATATTCATGAAATACATAAACTAAAAGCATAGAAAAAAGCCATTAATTTGACCTCAAGCATACATTAATCTTGGATTAAGGAAAAGCTTTATGAAAAGCTTCATTTGGATTGAGAATAAGTCATGAGTATGACCATTTCTTGAGTGAGAGAGAGAAATTACATAAAAACCATTAGAATTAAGCATAAATGGAAATTTATGTAATTCTTTACTATCATTAATCAATTAACTTCAATAGCATTCATCAAATTATGTAACTCTTCACTACCATTCATCAATTAACTTCAATAGCATTCAAAGACCATTCCAATTAAGCTTCTCAAGCTTGAGAGGGGTTGAGAAGAGAGAAGCATTGAGAAATTATAGAAAAGATCAAAATTCACCATTTACCTTACAAATTGCTTGATTCTTTGTTCACGGTAGAGGCCCCCAACCAATCAATTGGTTAAGTATGTTGATGGAGCCACCAATGGGGATTGAAGAAAGAGGGAAGCTCCAATTTCTTCAATTTGGAGAGAATTTTAGAGAATAGTAGAAATTAGCATTATTTCAGCATAACTCTAGTATAGTAAAATTCTTCTATTTTTTTCAAAGGACTCATGTTCTATTTATAGGAGAGGGAAGCTCTAACCAAAGCTAACTAAATTCTAGAATTTTCCAAATTTAGTTTGGTTGAATTTGGACTAGATTTGAACCTAGTTTGGTTACTTTTTGATTCGGTTTGGTTCCATTTTGATTTGGTTTGGTTCAAGAGAGAGGAGAGATAAAAATATCACATTATTTTTTATTTTAAACCTCATTCAAGCATGTGAATTAGGCGCCTCATTGAAGGCCCTCCTTTTCCTTATAGATGTGTCAAAAATGGAATCATTATACCCAAAATATCTCATATTTTGATATTACTCATAGTTTCTTACTAATAAACCTTGTACATTTTCAACTCTTCATCTTATGTGAGCATTGAAGGGACTCCCTTCCTTACATAGGTGTCAAAATGGAATCCTTATACCCAAAATATCTCATATTTTTAATATTGCTCATAGTTTCTTACTAATAAACCTTGTACATAGTCAACTCTTTCATCTTATGTGAGCATTTACTCATTTTTGGGTATCTTCTTTTACAAAATTGGATTTATCTCCCCCCCACACATGGATTGATCTTATTGGCCCAAAGGAACCTTAATTGGACCATAATCCAAAAATTTCTGAAAATCTAGACCCTTAGGCTAAGGTCCTTTATACCCATTTCCATTTAATTCCAATTGCACATTGGAAGTTCTTTTTGAATTTCTGTTTCAGGGGAACTTATTTTAATAAGATGAGATAATTTTCTATCCAAAAATATTAAAAATCTGAATATTCTCTCTCTAGAATATTTTCTCTCTCTAGGTTAAAACAGTTAGAAATAAGATCTTTTATATTTCTGAAGAGGGGATTGATTACAGGGGAAGATGCTGGACATTTTGAGAGGCTGGGGAGGAATCTTACATACTTGATCCTCTCCCAAAGCCTTGCATAAAGTCTCCCACAGCAAAGAGAATTTCTTCACATAATCATCAATTGGCTCCAATTCGCCCTGTATCAATCCCTGCACCTCATGCCAAACCCTATCTGGATCCTCAACCTTCTTGAACCTGTTCAAAAGTGCAGTCTTCAATCCATCCTCCATCATAGGAATGCGTGGCTCAGCATCCTTTAACGACTCCTCATAAGCTCTGTACCATACCCTTGCATCTCCCTTCAAACATATATTCAGCAACCGCAATACCTGTGCCGGCTCATTGATGTGGTTGCTTATGCATGCAACCTCCATCCTTTCCAGAAAATCTGCCACATCTTCATTAGGCCCACCAAAACACTCTGGATACGACATCATTTTGATCACCAAGCTTACCTCAAATCCTAAGAAAAAATTGTAAACACCTTCCTTCAATCTCCTACTCTGGGGCATACAACCTCGTAAGAGAAATACCTGAGCTCTCCTCAGTGGGGGCACCAGAAGAATGGGAGGTGAAAAAAAGAAAAAAACACCACGTCTCTATAGCCCTTCACCTCTCAAACTTTGAAAATACTAACACAACGGAGGCACCACTAGCCACCGGTTGGAACACTTCTCACGGTTCACCACCCACCCACACCAAAAATACAGCTCAAAACCACGATGGACAACGATCATTCAGCAAAAAGATACACATCATCAACCACACTGTACAAACTCAGCAATTACACCAAAAACCAGGACTCTGGCCAGGATTTACTGCCAAGGGAATTCACCCTTGCGTCTGACAACCAAGCCTCTATCTCCCGGTCTTTGCTTCTCTTCAGAGGGCGCCCCACCAGCAACCCTCCTTCACTGCTTCACTCTTTCCCCTCTTCTCTGCTTCACTGCCACCCATCAGCCCTTGACCCTTATGGTACCGGCCCTTCTCACCTGTCTTCAGCACTACCAGCCACCTCTGCAGCTGCTTTACGTGCCACATCAACACTTGAGACGGCCTCCAACTCTGCACTGCGCTCTAGGCTCTCTCTCTCGTCAGCATCCACTCTCTGCCTGCAGTCGTCGCCCACACAAAACCAGCCACTTCTCTCTTCAGAGGGCGCCCCACCAGCAACCCTCCTTCAGCAGCTCTCACTCTCTGTGTGTCATGACCAGCAGCTTCGCCAACCACAGAGCCTCTGCACAATCTCTTCAGCACCAACACTAACTGCTCAATGTAGCACCCTCCTCTTGCATCCAGCCCTTCAGCTGCCTCCACATCCTTGTACACAAGGCAGCTACTACTCCCAAACGACCCTCTCTGGTCGCTACTCGTCTTTTCTCTTTAGAGGGTGCCCACACCAGCTACCCTCTACTGTCCCAACTCGTCGCCTATGTGCCACAACCAGTAGCAATTGCAGCTCCCTTCTCTGTCTCTTCTCTCGATCACTCCAACACCGCCCTTAACATCACAAGGCCGCCAGCTTCTTATGACCAAAGGCGTCACCCATGCGGCCCACACCAGCCCGTCAACTTCCTCTGTACCAACGTCGAAGCCCTCTTCACATACTTGCCAGCCTTCGTATCTCACCAGGTGGCAACTCACACCTTCCGTCGCGTCTCCTTTCTGCAGAATCACCTAGCCAAGCATCTCCTTACACAAGGCGTCTCCACTCTTCTTCGCATCTGCAGCTGCACTCCAAAGCGACAGTTCTCGCACAAGGCGGCTACCTGCTAACCCAAGATACTCTCTCCTCGCCTCTAGCTTTGCACAGCCACCCGAGAAGCCCCGTAACAAGGTGGCAACTCCAGCTTTTCACCCTTTTCGTCTGCAGCTGCGCTACCTCCCCGCTTACCCGAGAGCGACTCACCAAGCTCTCTAGCCTCTACCTCCCACTGTCGAGGCGACCACTTTATCCACCCGACGGTCCATTCCTACAAGGCGGCCATCTTTCGCTTCTTCGCCAGCCTTCCAGACGGTCTCGCTGTGGCAGCTAAAAGAACTTCCTCGTGGTCATTTCATTGTTGGCCACGTAATTAGTGTATATTTTTTTTAATTTTTAAATCCTCAAAGCCTCAAGGATGGCCCCACAATCACTAAGAGGGCTAGTGGCTCCTCATGCTTCACCTGGACATACGGCACCCACGACCTTCCAAAACAAGAGCTGCCCACAAGGTCGTAATTTGGCAACCACCAGCACACCATACTGCTACAATAAAAAAGCTTCCAAATCTCCAGCATCTGCTCCCAAAAAAAACAACACGCATATACTAGCTCACTGCAAAACCACCCAGTCTGTACATTTGCCAGGGCATTCAAGGCAAAGTTTATTCACACACCACGCATCCCATATGTACACTGACCCAAAACACCTCTCAGATTTTTGCCTGACACCTGGCATCTTAACCCTTTCTCCCTTAACTCTTTGATATGTTAAGCACTGACGTACAGGATTGAGTACAATCCTTTTGGGTCTTGGCGAGAAGAAGCTCTTCTTTACCGATATGTAGGTCTTTATAAACCCTAGATGTCCAACTATCAGGCTATCATGGGCTTCCCTCAGAAATTTTTCCTTTGTTTCCTCATCATTAGGAATGCATAGCCGATTGTTGTAATACATGCGTCCTTCGTCCAATTTGTACCCAAGAACTTGACTCATTTCGTGAGGAGTCTTGCTTTCTTGCATCAGTAGGGTAGCAATGGGAGACAAAGAATCTATCCTGCATGATCTTCTCTCTTGCTTCACTGATCAACGGATTTGACACCAATGTTATATGCAAGCAAGGAGGCTTTCCTACTAAGCTTATCGGCTACCACATTTTCTTTCCCTGGTCAGTACTTTATCTCAAAGTTGAATTCCTGTAGGGTCTGGATCCACCTACTTTGATGCATGTTGAGATCCCTTTGGGTGAAGATCCACTTCAGACTTTGATGATCTCTCATCAAGGTGAATCTCTGTCTCCCAAGAGATAATGTCTCCACAACTTTAGAGTATAAACCACTGAGAGTAACTCCAAGTCATGGACATCATAATTTCTCTCATACGTTCTGAGCTTTCTGGATTCATAGGCTACTGCAACATGACCTTCTTGCATAAGAGCACCTCCTAGGTCAAAACCATTGGCATCTGTAACTACCTCAAAGGGTTTTAAAAAATCTAGCAATTTAACGACAATGTTAGTTACTAAAGCTATCTTCAACTTTTCAAAAGCTCTCTCAAAAGCTCTCTGACACATGGCAATCCATTGAAATAGGATACTCTTTTTTGAGAAGGTTAGTCAAAGGGGATGCTATCTGAGCATACCTGGGTATAAAGAATCGATACCACACCCAGTTAATCCTAAGAATCCTCTGACTTCTTTTAATGACTTGGGCTCTGGCCAATCTACCACTGCTTGGATTTTTGCGGGGTCAAGAGAAATCCCATCTTTAGATACTATGAATCCCAAGTATTCTACATGGTTGGCAGAGAAAGTACACTTATTCTTTTTTGCAAAGAGTTGGTGCTTCCTTAGGATCTCCAGGACCTTACGCACATGATCTTCATGATCTCCTACATTCTTAGAGTATACCAGGATGTCATCAAAGAAGAAGACAAACAAAATCATCCAAGTATTCTCTGAGAATATCTTGCATGAGGCGATTAAACGTTGCTGGGGCATTAGTTAATCCAAACGACATGACTGTGAATTCATAATGCCCATAGCGAGTATTGAAGGTTGTCTTTGGGATATCTTGTTCCTTGATTCTGATCTGGTAATACCCAGATTTGAGGTCTATCTTTGTGAACATTTGGGTTCCACTTAACCGATCCAGAAGTTCATCAATCCTAGGGAAAGGATACTTATTTTTTATTGTTAATAACTGATTTAATCCTCTATAATCAATACAGAGTCTTAACTGATTTAATAATCTGTAATCAATACAGAGTCTTAATGTTTCATCTTTCTTTTTCTAAAAGAGAATGGGTGCACCCCAAGGTGAAACACTGGGTCTTACAAATCCTTGCTGTAGCAGTTATCTTAACTGCTCCTTTAGTTCTATAGCTTCAAGAACTGGCATTTTGTATGCACGCTAGACTACTGGCTGAGCTCCAGGGGTTAGCTCTATCTTATGATCTACTTGACGAGTCGGATGCAGTCAGATCTTTTGGGAATACATAAGCATACTCACTTAGCCATTTTGGTTTCGTAGCCTTGCATTTTCTGTCTATTGGATTCATTTTAACGACATAGAGAGTTTTCCTCTTTCTAAGTCCCTTCAGCAATTTAGAAGCTTTGACTAATTGCAAAATTGGGGATTTGGAAATTCCAGTTCCTTGAACTTGATTCCCATGAAGGTCGAGGAACAAGAATGGTTCCATTGTGATAGTGAACGTCATCCTGATTCTTATGGAGCCAATCCATTCGAAGGATTCTGTCATAGATTCCCAAGGGTAAGACACTGAACTGGCAGTCTGAAGCATTCCCATCTAGATTAAACTGAATGCGGTCTGTCTCATGGTGTGTGAAAAGAATCTTCCCACACCACTGGCCAATTCTACTGGCATAGGTTTCCCTATTTTTTGATCTAGGACTAACTTACACAAGCATCCAAGGGAAATAAAAGAATGTGTACTCCCTGAATCAATCAAAAGCTTAAAGTGCTTACCCTTGTATTCTGCTAGAGTCTGAAGGACTGAGAACTAACGATTTTGCCCTTGATGTTTAATGGTGGCATAAATATGTCCTCTTTCTTCCTGCACTGCATCATCTATTGTGAAAGCTCTGGCTGCTACTGTTCTGGGGTGGGACTCTCTCTCACTAGCTTTCCCAATTCTGAGAGGGGGTTCTGAGACTACTTTGCATTGAAGCTGCAGGCTGAGCTGGCACTCTTCTAGGGTTGCCCTAATTTTGGTGAGGGGGACCTTGATTGGTTTGATACGAAGGAGTCGGTCTCTGCATTCTAGGACCTTGGCTTCCTTAGCCCATTGACATATAGAAGGAGTTGGGCAATCCCTGAGCTAGTGCCCAAAACCTTGACAACCAAGGATGCTAATTGGATGCCACATGATTCTTTGGGTATGTTGGAATACATTTGTGCAAGGGTATGCAAAGGGGATGCTTTGGGCATAATCGCTTGATTTTGTGAAAGTGCAATTGGCCCTAAACCTTGCGTCGAAAATTAAACCTTGGTAAGGGGATGGGAAGGCTTGGCCGAGAGATCGGCAAGCAAAAGATCTACACCAACTTCCAGGAATCCAATCAAGTGGCAATGGTTTCAAGGACACTTGGCAATTAATTCTTCACAATTTGGCTATGCAAGGATGCATAGTTGATTTTTTTTTGTTGCATTGGTGAGATCCGCTTGCAAATGTAACAAAGTTATAGAAAAATGTTTTTCAAAAGTGAGTCAAGATACATTGAAAGGATGCTAATTGGATGCCACATGATCCTTTGGGTATGTTGGAATGCATTTGTGCAAGGGTATGCAAAGGGGATGCTTGCAGTTGACATTTGGACAGAATCTCTTGATTTTGTAAAAGTGCAATTCATTCCGATGTGGTTTTAGGCTGACCCAAATGGACACATAAATTTCATTCCCCATCCTAGCACCTTCCAAACAAGCCAAACAGCATACCATTTGGAGCTATTGGTGGTGAGCTGTTACACCTGTTTTCAAGGGGCAACCCTATTTTCACAATTTGTATACCAAAAGTGATCTTATGGAATGAACTTGATGGGTGTATAGTACTCCCAAAAAGGATCCTGAGAAGCTAAAGATTTCCCAAATCAAACTCTTGAGTAGGGAGATATGGCCCATTTTTGTGAAAGCTTGTTTTATAAAAACCAAAAACAAAGAGTATTAGAGCCCGGATTGAACTTAAACTAATCACATATGCTTATTCCTCATCTCATTGCCTTTAAATAGATCCTTAGTTTGTTCAAATCAGATAATCCTAGCTCTTGTTATGGGAATATATTTTAAGCCCTTTAAAAAATATTATTCTACCCTCTTAGATAATTCGGGGATGCTTGGATTATCATTGCGTCATGCCAAATTATGTTAATATCATGGGTGATACCATTATAAATATTAATACGTTTGGTGGATATTGATGTATGCTTGGGGTCTCCAATGTTTATTTTAGTTGGTTCGTTATGTAGGGGTCATTCCTGGGTTACTTACGCATGGCAAACATGTGTGTGATGATGGATTGTATGCTTATGGAATATTTATTTTACCAATTTATTGTTGGTTATTTTATAAATGAAGAGGATTCCGAGGATTGAGGAGAAGTCGCACCAATTTATTATTTGGGACACCATTTTTGTAAACAAGCTTGTAAATACATGTGCTAGCTTATGCACATTTTGATTTATTTTATATAGTTTATCAAGCATAGACTTGATCCTTAATATTTGGTAAAGTGTGATATGCTTTAAACCCAAGCCTAAAATTATGGGCACTCTATTTTTTGAAGATAAGAGAGAGTGTCGTGCAAGAAAAGGACCACTTTTTGTATTTTTGGAGGCTATGGTCTAATTTGGAATAAAATATCTCGTAAATACTCGTGTGGGGGGGGAAATAGGCCATACACACATGAGGGGGGATGATTGCACCCAATCTCGGAGTTGTATGTTTATGAGCTAAGTATTTTTAATTTTTTTGAATATTTTAACCATGGTCATGTGATGTTTGATGAATTCTTGAATTTAAATCAATTTCTTGCAAATTATTTTTATTTCTATCTCCCTAAAAAATTAAATCCCGTGATAGTGGTATCAGAGCTAGACACCTACGCAGAAAAGGATAAAATTGAGTGGGAGAAAGCTAAGTTAAAAGGTTTTTGAGGGATTGCCTCTATTAACCAAAGGGTAATAATTTCATCATAAATGATTTTATGCATAAATTAGATGCATAAGAGAAATTCTTTTATTCTAAAAGTGTAATTCCTACAAAGGTTAAGAGGAGGGTGGTAAACCATTCTGAGAAAACCATGAAACCACTCTCAAATTGAAAAGCGATTTTGCTAAATTCTTGACCTCTTTCTGATCCGTCTATATGGATGAATTCTTCAATTGAGAGCAAATCCTTCTTAGCTTTCTAATTGCTAAACCACTAAGGGAGGAAGGAACCTATAATGGACATTGTATAAATCTCCAAGAGTCAATTTATTGAGTATACTCATTGTAGGAAAAATTTCAGAAAAATAAACTTGAAAAAATTTTCCATCTTCTTTCCCTTTCCAACTCATGGCCAATAAATTTTAAAAGATTTGGAAATTTTTCTTTTATAAATTCCACGACGACCGACTGCTCGTGCTCCGAATTCAGAGGGGGGGGATTGGCCGTGCACCGATTTCTTCACCTAAGCTTAATTATATTAAGCTTGTGATTAAGCTAGGATGGAATTCAATCATAAAAATAAATTAATTTTTAATTAAAAGCTTTATAAGCTTTAATTAATAAAGCTTATAAATGCTTTATTAGAGCAAAAGGGGCTACGCAGAGACATTTCTCAAAAGCTTATTAAGATTTTATTCAAGCTACACTCTTTAGCTTTAGCAAAAGAGCTTTCTTAAGTTTTAATATTAAAGCTTTGATAAAACCTCTTTGTATGTATGTATGTATGTATGTATTTATGTATATACACATATATGTATATACACACACACCTTATCCCTTTCTTCTCTCTCTCTCTCTCTCTCTCTCTCTCTCTCTCTCTCTCTCTCTCTCTCTCTCTCTCTTTTGGGTGCATTTTTGTGACCAAAAATTCAAAGAGAGAAAACCCACAAAAACTCAAAGCTTCTTTAAAACAATTTTTTGCAAAAAGGGTTTTAAAAATCCCTATCCTCGTCCCTTCAAAGAAAAATCTTTCTAGAAAACTCACCTCTCCCCACAAAAAGGTAACTATTCAGAAAGAAAGGTGGCAATGGCTACTTTACCCATTCTGCCCATGGTTCAAGAACAAATTTCAGCACTTCAAGAAAAAATTGCTAATGAATGAGAACTTCGACGTGAATTAGAGTGTCAAGTCAAGCGTACCAAACGCAAACACAATGCTTTTGATTCTTCCGACTCAGATGACGAGGAAAGTGGCCAAGTCAGATGCACTGTTAAAGCTACATTGCATGCTCAAAATCCTAAGAAAGACTCACGAATCAGTCAAAAGGCATTCAGGTTCCAAAATTATGATGGCACAAGGACGCACGAGTTCTCATTGCTTGGATTAGCCAACTGGATGACTATTTCTCTAGCGAGAAGTTCTCTGAAAAAGATAAATTAAATGTGCTTGTAATCATTTGATTGAAAGTGCGGCTTTAGGGTGGAACATGATTGAGCAAGGTAAACATTGACCTTCAACATGGAAAGAGTTTCAGAAACTCTTAAAGAAAAATTTTCTACCATATCAACAAAGCTAAAGCAGGTCAACGATGGGACACTCTGCGCCAGATTGATAAAGAGAATGTCCAAGCTTATATCAATAAGTTTTGGGATATTCTTTTGTAGGTTCTATCAATGAAAAAGTCAAGGAAAAAGAGCAACGTAGAAAATTCATTGCAGGACTTAAGTCTACCACCATTAGGGCTAATGTTTACATGTTTCGTCCTGATGACCTTAGCATTGCTATGGAACTTGCCCTAAATTCAAAACATAAAACAGCTACATCTAGAGATTTCAAGATTCAGGATAAATCTTTTACAAAATCTACTAAATCTTCTTTCCCTGCTGCTAGTACTTTTGATAAATCTAGGATGCAAAAGGGCAAAGATGTGTAAGGACAACATCAACAAACCTTCAAATGGAAAACCAAAGAATCGAATCGTCAGATGCTACAACTGTCATAAGGAAGGACACCTCGCGCAAGATTGTCCTAACAAAAAGAAGAATTCCACATCGACAGCTCGACTCAACGTTATTGAAGAAGATGACGGAGATTCTTTCAAGCAAGAAAGTAACTCTGATCCCAACTATTCAGATTCAGGTAAGCTTTCAATTCATGCTTTATTGAAAATTCAAGGAAAAATAACAGGAAAATCAATTTCTATATTGGATGATGATGGTCGTTCGCATGATTTCATATCTGAGAAAGCATTGAAAGCACTTAACTTAGATGCATCATACTCTAGTTACAAAGTAAAAGCTACATTTCAAGGTACTAAGTACAATTGCATTAGGGAAGTTAGAGATTTAGAATTACAAATGGATTCACTACAAGAAAAGAGAACATTCCTAGTGGCACCTTTACAAGGTGTGGATGTCATCTTAGGCATGCCATGGAGACATGAGTATTACCCCCATATTGACTATGACACCCATACCATGTGGTTAATAAAAGATGACCAAGACATTTGTCTTCAATGCCAAAACAAAGGTGAATTAAGCCCATTGTTTACTCATACTCAAGCAAAAAGAGCGGTACATAGAAAGGAGAAGACATTTTTTATTTTTGTCATCCTGCTTACTACCGAGGATGACTCCAAATCAAATATGTCTCATGACCCTTTCATCTCTAAATTCTCTAATTCCTTCATAGAGACGACTTACCACCTGGCTTACCTCCCAGACCTCGCCCAGAAGATCATAAGATAGAAATAATTCTAGGTAGTTCACCACCATGTAAAGCTCCTTACAGAGTTAACATGCTAGAACAAAAGTAAATTCAAAGACAAGTCGAAGAACTATTAGATAAGGAATTGATTTGACCCAATAGTTCTCCATTTGGTGCTCTAGTTCTTCTCGTAAAAAAGAAGAATGGCACATATCGATTGTGTATCGATTATCATACACTAAAAAAATTTACTGTTCAGAATCGATATCCAATACCTCGAGTAGATGACTTGCTAGACAAACTTAAAGGAGCCCCAATCTTCAGCAAGATCTACCTAAAGTTTGGTTATCATCAGATTCAAATGGACGAAGGGGATATCTATAAAACTAAGAGTAGGAGATTGGGAAGTATTGTGGTGGAGAGGATGGTCCCATATGCCACTAACAAAAATGACACGGTACTCAATTTTCTTTCCTTTCCCATATTATACAAAGCTAAGAATCAATCATTGTCTAGATCCAATGCACATCATAAGAAAATGTAGTATTGAATATTTAGAACCACATAATTGGCAAGAGAGATTCTTTAGAGGTTTGGGAGGACCTAAGATTGATTGAACGCCTCTCCACCACTTGGCCAATACTTTAAGAGAATGGGAAGGTAATTTTACCTTAAACACCTTGGATCTTGACAAACAATGAGGAGAAGAGATTGAAGGATAAAATTTCATCCTTTCATACCCCTACAGGTATCACGTGTTCTTTAAAGGGAGAGCTCCATTCACAAAGAAAAGAAGAAAGTGTGCAATTGAGCTAGGGAGCAACATTGTCTTAATGAGATATTGACTAGCACATCACCATTCTCAACAACATCAATATCAAGAAGTTTATTTTCTGCACCAAAAGAATCTTCATCTTGATCCATTGGGACTAGTTTTGTACCTAGCATTCGACTGCACTTATAATAAAAAGAAAAAATGAAATTTTGTGATGCAACCATGTACTTCAGTTGCATAGAAGGTTGGACAACCTCACAAAACACTGAACTACATGTCTTCTTATCCTCCCAACCTTTATCCAAAAATTGTGGCATGCATGCCAGACTTGTTGCTTTAACTATGAACATTGTTTTTGAAACCTTCACTGGAAAGGTATTAAACAAGTCTACAAAAACTGTGAGAGGCATGCATAAAGAAATTTTTATTATCCTTGTGGCAATATTGGGCCTCAGAGCTTTCTGTACTTCTTTGAAAAGCTTGGCCCTATATGCCTCTGTAACACTAAAATGTGGGAGAGGCCAATCCACTGAATTCCATGCCGGAAGGTCTTGTTTTCTTAACACACCATGTGTGTTTGCATTGTCCAGCAAACTGATAAAAATGATCAGTAAAAAATATACCGGATTGAGCTAGCTCTGTTGCACATCGACCTTGGTATTGTTGTTCTCCTATCGATCCATGCAAAACATCTATAAATCCCAGAATACAATCGATGTTTTGCCATGTCTCATACGATGAAGGGTATAAATCTGAAATAAAATAACACAAGAATGTCAATAAGCAAAGAAAGAAAGCTTTGTCTTAAAAATCCATACACCTCATAAAGAACAAAACCACAATAGAAAAATATACAATTAGGCCTGTGTTGCGGAAGATCATTTGGATAATCTCGCAAGACAAGTTCTTTATGCATGTACACATGCTGAATCAAAACTTCTTTCACCGATATCTTTCCTCTGGTGATTTTAAAATCTCGTACTCTTCCCTTCCATGATGCCAAGAAAATGTTTTTTGTTTGGGGTCTCTTTCTTTTGCTAGGTTGCATGAGCACCCATGCTCCTTTCGAAATAGTAAACCTTTCCCAAGTTCCTTCCGTTTTGACTGTACTTGAATTCTCTACCGAAGAAATAGAAGAAGCAGGTCGACAGGGTAAGGATGTGTGGTATAATTCTACCTTCATAGCATTATCATCCACAGAGCGTCTTCCACAAGAACGGCCATAGTTTTTATTCACCATGGAGACCTTGTGAATCTGTAACCACAACAAAGTAATGTAAACAAGAGAACAAAGTGAAGTTTCAAGAAAGAGAAAGTGGGCAAACAGATAGTTGACAAGAAACATCTTACTCTAAGCCAAACAGGATCAAGAGAGCAGTTTTGGAAAAGAAGAGGCTGCTGCACAATGAGGCAGTGGTGTAG
The DNA here is from genome assembly GCF_041138505.1 of Cibotium barometz. Lineage (NCBI taxonomy): Eukaryota > Viridiplantae > Streptophyta > Polypodiopsida > Cyatheales > Cibotiaceae > Cibotium > Cibotium barometz. The sequence goes on from NC_141054.1 coordinate 42,798,644, forward strand.
AATGGTAGACCTTTCGAAGGAAAGGCAGCACAACATTTCAAAGTTCAAAGGAAGGTGGAAGCGGGAAGGCCCTTGTCAGAGAAAATGTCAGACTAGATTCTATCTTCATGTCCAAAGATCTTGTGAGAATAAAAAACCAATCTCCACATTAATGTAGCACGCTTGTACCTACATAAAATATTGTTTCTTTTATCTATTTTCTCTTATTTTTGTGAATTTCCAACATTACGTTGGCCCTCTGTTCATTGGTTGAGAGCTTATTTTTCCAAACCGTAAAAGGCCCCAAAATGAGCTCCCTTTTTCCCTAATGCCATGGAATTAACTACTATGAAAAATGAGTACATTGATGTTTTCTTTAGTAATAGCAAGCTATCAGAGCCTTGTAATGGGTAGGTTTTCCTTCTTTTCTTGTGTAAAAATTCGTCGAAACCTACAAGATGGGTTAAATGCTCAACATAATCCATGAATATGATTAATACCTCGATTAGAGGCATAAACAAGATAAAATTCGTTGAAACCTACAAGATGGGTTAAATGCTTAACATAATCCATGAATATGATTAATACCTCGATTAGATGCATAAACAAGATAAAATTTACCTTTGGTTCTCAACTAGGGAAACTAATTCCTCTAGAAGTTGCTCAGCTCTCCATCTCCAATTGTGTTGATTTCTTTAGGATTGTCTTTGCACATCATGGAAGTCATGAGCAGTTCCTTGGACATGATTATTTGCACTTGACGTGGACCAAAATTTTCCACTAAAGAGAATGCGGGGGAGAGGGAGACCTTGAGTTCCTTGCAAGTAAACACACACACAAGAGAGAGCAAGACAGAAGAGAGATGGATCGTTGGATTTTCTTCTATCTTCTTCTCTTCTCTACAATCATATAACTAAAAAGGTAAGAGTGTATAATATAAGGAAAAGTACTCTCCTACAATAATATACAATGGTCAGTCGTCGATAGTGTGAACTTGAGTATATGAGATGACTATAACTATGCCATAACTCTAGTACTCCAAAGTGGCTATCACACAGCCTGTCATCCATTGGTGGCATATCAACCATAATCTCACTAACCATGCTAGTGGTATAAGTGTGGAAGCTATCACCTAGACGGCTCATTAATTTCCACAACACTAGTTGAGCTCGATATCTCAACACTTCCCCTTGAGCTCAACCCCACACACTGCACTCCAAGTAAGCTCCTAAACCTGTGGAGCTTCTCTGTGTCCAATGCCTTTGTGAAGATGTTAGCCACCTGATCTTTTGTGCTAACATATGCTAGATTTACATCACCTACTAGAACCTTCACCCTTACAAAGTCAATGTGCTTCATTCTACCATGGTATACTGGGTTACTGGCCAACAGTATGCTACTCATGTTGTCACAATAAATGACAATTTCCCTATCCACGGGCTCAACCATATCACCAAGTAGCTTCTGAAACCAAGAAACTTCACAAACTACCATAGCAACACCCTTGTACTCTGCCTCTATACTCGAAAAAGCAAATATTGGTTGTTTCTTATTGCTCTAACTGACAGCAACACTCCCAAATGAAAACATAAAGCCACCAGTAGACCTCTTGTCTACGACACTACCAGCCTAATTAGTATTTGTGTACCCATGTAGTTGTATCTCTGTACCAGCCTCATAGGAAAGTCCATAATCAATTGTGGACTTTATGTACCTGAGAATCCATCTAGCCACATCCAAGTGTGGCTTCTTAGGGGCTACATAAACTAACTCACAATTCCAACACCATAGCTCAAGTCTGGCCTAATAATGATCATGTAGATCAAGCCACCCACACTATGCACTTGTACGTAGTGGGGTCCTCCAAAAAGATCACTTGTACCTGTGGAAAGATTTGTGTTCTACTCCAATGGCACTGAAATAGGCTTACAGTCTATCATACCATACATGGACAACATGTCCAAGCCATATTGCCTCTATAATAACAAAATTCCATCATGAGGTGATCTCACCACCTCTATGCCCAAGAAATATCGCAGCTCACCTAAATCTTTCATCTCAAATTTTTGCTTCAAAAGCCTTCACACATCATGTATGTGAGCATCACTATCACCAGTGATAATCAAGTTATCCACATAAATGACAATAGCATAATCCCTCTATTTGTTTTTTTTAAACATAGTGAAAAATCTACATTGGATATCTGAAATCTAATGGTAACAGGATACTCCTTGATCTTGTTTGACCATGCTTTGGGTGCCTACTTCAAGCCATATAGGGCTTTGCGTAACCTACACATAGAATCTAGGTGTGCATCACTCTCATAACTTGGTGATTTCATCATGTATACTTCTTCTTGAAAATCACCATGCAAGAAGGCATTCTTTACATCCATTTGATGTAAAGACCAACCATTTGTTGTAGCCATAACAATGACAGCTCTCACAGCTGCCATTCTCGCAATCAGGCTAATTGTCTCCTCATAGTTAATGCCATAGGTCTGTGCATAGCCCTTGGCAACCAATCTTGCCTTATACCTGCTGACTGAACCATCTACATTATGCTTGACCTTATACACCCACTTACATCCATTTGCCTTCTTTTCCTTAGGTAAAGGCACTAACTCCCATGTTGCATTGCATCCAATGCTGCCATCTGCTCATTCATGGCATCTTCCCATTTTTTATTTCCAAGTGCCTACTCAAAACAAGTGGGCTCCAACTCTTGTATTGCTTTAACCATGTAAGCATAATGATAGGTTGTATATCCATCATATATCAACTATCAACAAACCCTTGTAGACCTGCATACACCTAGATCACTAGGTGTCCTCAAAACAGTCTTGGTTCTCCTTACACCACCAAGAGTAACTACAGACAAAATGCCAAGCTCCTCATCAAGGCTCTGCTCAAAAGCCAATAGCGTCACCATTCACATAGGAGTGATCTGCTGAGACAGATTAGGCACAAAAGGTTGATCTATGAAATACATGAGCTTCCAAGAAGGAAACAGTTACCAGTGGTGGACACCCTAGTGTGATAACATCTTGCCCCAGTCTCACTGTTAGTGTAGGCACATACGAATAAAGAAGACTCATTACAATAAAACAATGCAAAGTCCCGAGTGCCTTAAAGGTTACGAAAGACATGTTTCACTACTTACCAATGCCGAGTGCCGGGGTAATGCATAAATCTGCTCAACTATGATACAACATACTGAATATCAAGACGGGTATTGCATAGATATATATGGCATCCAACAGCCTGCTGATGAGTGGAAATATCAAAAGGATCAAAAGAGTCCTCTATAGATAGGCATAGGCTTAGTTCCACAAGGGTAGAAGCAGGTTTACAATCTGTCATTTAGAACCGTTCTAAGAGCTGGTGAATGTGTCTTCTCTGAGATAACATAATGCCCCTCTCAACTAGTATAAACTCGATACCCAAATAGTAATGCAATATGCCCATGTTGGAAACATCAAATGCATGCTGTAAGTCAGCTACTATGAAAGATGAAATGTGCCCCTCATCACGGGGCCAATCATGAGAAAATCATCCACATAAAGGTTCCGGATTATGAGATGATTCCCTTGTTTGTGAACATAGAGGGTCCAGTTGGACTACTCTGTACCAAGCACGTGGAGCCTATTTCAGGCCATAGATTGCTTTATGCAATCTGCATACGCAAAAATCTCATCATAGTCAATGCCTTCTCTCTGGGCACACCATTTGGCAAATAAACAAGCCTTGTAAAATGATCAATGAAGCCATTAGGCTTCTGCTTCAGTTTAAAGACCCACTTGGTGCTGATTAAAACATCTTATGCCAATCACATTTTTTTAGACGATACAATTAAGGTTCTATTTGAGACAGAAGGTTCTATTTCAAAGGACTTTTTATTTATCTACAACAATAAGAAGGTATACCATGTGACTTATCCTAGTCTCATTAAGCACTGCTATTAGTTTACTTTACCCTATTGTTTCATATTGCTTTTTTGCAGGTGCTCAAAAGAAGAGAGAGTTCAATAAAATACAAAGACATTGAAAATTTGAAAATTGAGATAACACAGACTCCATAAACAAAGGTATTATATTCAATAAAGTAAAATTCTGTACAGAAGTGTTTAATTATATATGTAGAACATATTCTTGACAACAATTTTCTATTTATCTACAGGCTGATCTAGAGGCTGCTCTACATGGTCCAAGCTCACCGTATCATCTTTATTTGGAGAATCTATTTTCTGCTGCTCCATCCTGTCGTGTACAGTCTCTTGGTGCTGCTCCATTATCTCCTCTACTGCCCCTGGAGCATCTGTTTGCTGCTGCTCCATCATCTCCTCAATAACATCAGCAGCACAGCAGGTCCTTGTTCTTGTGGCTTCTCCTCATCAGCACTAGGTCCTTGTTCCTGTGGCACCATATCTGCATCATCTGTGTCATCAAGGTGTATGACACCTTCTCGGACTTTAGAGCTCTCACCCAACTCGACAGTAATAGCTGGTACAATAGGTTTGGGGGAGGCATACTTCAAAAACTTCCAAATTATATCAGCTCTGAAACTATACACATAGTTCGAGCTGAAGCTATCTTCTCTCATCTGCAATGAGATATGATGATTTAGAACACTTTGTACCAATATCAAATTTTTTGAAGCTAAATGAAAATTATTTTTTCTTACAAGCTCTGGCTGTCCTATCTCAAAATAGCTTGAAAGTATATATTTGGCACTAATCAGCACTCTCCAGCCACAGCTACTTGAATCATCTTGTTGTGGTGTCTGGATAGTTGGAAAGATATGTTAGAAACTGTTAATATCTGAACAAAATAAAATTATTCAATAAGTTCAAAGGCATAGCATGAAATAGACATCAGTAGAGGGAACAACTTTCTACCTCTAAATCTATTGGCTCTATTGAATCCAAAAGATTGACATTAGGAGGACAGTGATCCAATGCATCTAGAAGTCTTCTAATACAACTGCAATACATATAATTCAGTTAGTGTGCATTAAATCCAAATAATGAAGTTTAAAGTTAAAAATAGCACACAAACCACTTACAATTTCACCTCTCTGTGTGTGTTTCTAAGAGAGTTGAATAAAAAGCATTGCTTCTGCTGGATGTCAATAGAAGCAAAGCTCCAGTGGTCACTGCATAAGGAAAAAAGCATTAAGAAATCAAAGGCTACAAGAGTACTCAATCTTGAAGAAAAATCCCAAAAGAAGCAGCCACCCACATACTTGTTATGGTATGGAAGTAGCAAAATATCAACATGATCAAAATCACAGTGTCTGAACCAATTGGAAATATCCATGGGAGTTTCCTTTGGATCTCTTAACTTGAAGGAAATTGTAGGATCAATAATATGAACTGTATGCTGTACAGCATGGTTCAGCCAGCTTCTCATCATGCTACATTGGACAAAACAATAATTAGGGTAAGGTGTAAGGGAGGAGGTACAATAAGGATTGTTTTGCAAACAAATGTAAAATAAAAGACACTTACTAGAGCATTGCAAGAATGATAGTATCTGAGCAATACTCATTCTTATGAGCCAATGCTGCCAAGCATGCTTTTGTCAAGTCAAAATTATTCTCTGAAAAATCATCTTCAATATGGACTACTATGTTAGGGCCCAGCTCTTGCAACCTTCTCTGTATCTGCAGCTCCATCTGTACAGTCTCCACATCTATAGCAGATTTGGATTCTTCTATTTGCTGCTTCAGTGACTCCTCATAAGCAGCTTTCCCTCTGGTGCTCTTTGAGTGTGTCACTTCAACAACCTTCACCTTGTCTGCCTTCAATTTCCTTGTAGGTGGAATTAATAATATGTCTCTCATTTTTATGTCTTGCCATTCCACAGGATGGACCAGCTTGTCATACCTCCATCTCACTCTGGACAATGTGTTGAAGTCCTTGGCCATCAGAGTTACCCTGTGAGCATGGGCTGCTATAAGCATTGCATCTTCAAAGTACTTCTCCAAGTAATCCTCTGCCATTTCTTGTAAGGAAAGAATGGCAGTCCTGTTCCACCTGAAACCAAGGTGCCAGCTATCACAAATTTCTCTCACTAGCCTCTGAAAAGGTGCCTTGGGGATTGCAAAGCCTATAGCTTTTTGTTGTTTCCTGATCTCCTTTAGCACACCTGCAGAATGTTTTAACCTCTTGGACTTTTGCTGCAGCATGCTCATTGGCTTCCCCTTCCTGCCATGTGCAACTCTTCCCTTTGGAGGCACACTAGATTCCTTGATATCAGCCCCAGCTACTGCTGCTGCAAGCCCTGGCCCCTTGCCAGACCTCCTTGCAATTGCCTTGGTTCTTGCCATCACTCTGAAAAGCTGCATACAAAGCAATGGAAAAAGATTACAACCATGGAGAACATGGAATGATAAAAGAAGGTAATGACAAATTGGATAAAGCAAAATTGAACAATTTGTAACAAAACGTGATTATGATAATTTGAAATTTCTAACAACTCATCATCGCGTTTTTCTGCAAATACTTGAAACAACATGCTATTGCATTCCTACAGTGAATTCTCTGTCTCTTCAACTATAAACAATATGTATTGAGTTTATGCAAGGAGTATGCAGCCTTGAATAGCCTAGAAAGATACAAAATCACAATGAAAGGGGTGGATGAAGAAGCATTTTCAAATTTGCAACAAAATGCGATTTGGGCTGTTTGAGATTTCTAAAGCCCTCTCCTCGCGTTTTACTGCAAATTCTTGAGGCTACATACTTGAGCATGCCTTTAGTCATTTCAGTGTGTATACAGCTTGGTGCAACATGGATTGAGCCTATAGAAAGCAAGAAATGATCAAGCTCTCACTCAACAAGCCCAAATAAAAAGTCTTCCTGCTTCTACATGCAGTGGAAAAAATCTGAGAAATGCATATAATATTTATCATAATATCTAACCTACATCACATCAATCAGTACCTTACCCTAATATACTATTAAACAAGAAGAGAAGGAAATAGATTCTTACTGACCTGGAAGCTATCTGTAGGTGTGATGTGCTGATGATGAGTATCCTGTGCTGGGGATGAACCTCTGCTGTGCTGGTCTGGATGCTGATGGTGTAGAGTAGGGAGGTAGAGATGCAAGAGAACTGAGTTAGGAGAGTAGATTATTGCAAAATACAAATAAAGGAGCGATTAAATACCACACGTGTAAAATATAGTCGTTTTTTAACACGTGTGGGTCCCACCCAGATCTTTTGGAATTTAAAATTTGACACGTGTGAAAGTCACTTTTTGCCTTGGAAATTGTGCCAATCATGATTTCATAATCAGATCCATTAACACTCTTCCCTCCCCGTCTTCCATCCCTGCCAGCACCCTCCCATCATCCTTTTCCTTCCCACTCTGATCACTTCCTACCCAACACACTCCATCCACTCTGCAACCTTTCTGAAGACTACTACCACTGCCAGATCTCCAGGTTACCTGTGCTGCAGCTCAAGTTTGGAAGAGAGCAAGAGAATCACCAGGGCAACTCCAACAGTATGGAAGAGGAAAAGAAAGGTCAGATATCTATACCCTTTCCAATGTTTTCTGATATATATTTCTTCCATCTATAAAATTCTTGATTCTCAGTGCCTAGGAATCTGGTAGATCAAACTAGGATTTGATTAGAGATGGATATGAATAGGACTTAGAATTTTGCAACAAAATGTGAGGAGAGTGCTTTACATTTTCCAAATGCTCCAAATCGCGTTTTCCTACAAATTCTGATATTAGTTTCAGTTTTTATTTCTTCCTCTTTGTTTTGCTCTCTTTTGCCCTGGGGAATTCCTCCTAGTGCCATTTACTGTCCAGAACATTGTGAGATGTCCCTAGCATTTGATTGGAGATGGATACATTACCTGATTGCATATGTCAGCATATAGAATTCATGGTATATAAATTTTTGTTCAGGCAAAAGCAAGAGACTAGAGCAGAAAGGTGAGTCTTCCCTTTCAAAAGAAAGGGAACCAGAAGAGGACAAATCTCCAGATTTGCTCCTATTTGACTTTCTTCACAAATGCAAGGCTCAGAGGAACTTCCACATATACCACAGTATTTTCAACATGGAGTTCACTATGAGCTCTATTTTGGAGCATCACAGAGATTTTCTTTCAGACCATTGGGATACCTTCAAACAACTGACAGAGGCAGGAAGGATTGTGGAAGGTGAAAAGGTTTTTGTGCATTTAAATCATATTGTCTCCATTGACAAGCTGAGGTACCATGTGAATAGAAGGTTTGACAGCCTGCCTGAGGAATATAAATTCAGCTGTAACTTGCACACCAGAAAGTGTAGAGTGCTTGAGGAAAACATGGCATTCCTTATGTACATTGTCTTCCAATAGCAATCTCTAGAAGAGCAAGGGCAGGAGGCTGAAGAAGAAGATATATCTGTATAGCGGAGGTAAAAGAGGATATTCCTGTGGTAACAGATATGGTAGAGCAGGAAGAAGATATCAACCTCAAGGATGAGGGGCTGCAAGTGGCTGCTCTTGACCTTGTTCAACTGAGGACTGAAACTCTTAGGGCAGCACAGCCAGTTGAAGATTTTGATGTTCAGAGCAGCAACTATGCAGTGCCCATGCTTCCAGGTGTCTTGATTGGTGGTAAAGATTATGTTTTCCTCCATGATATAGAGTGTATGTTCAATTTGAGGGAGGACTATGCCATTTCCCTTATTGCCCAGGCTTCAAGGCTTGACAAGGAGGTTGGCATAGAGGATGACCATTCACTGCTAGCTTTGGAAACAACTTTTGATCCTGCAGAGGCCCTTACTATTTGTTTCAAAGAGGCTGAAAATTTTCAAGAGCCAGATGAAGCTACCTTCCAGCTCACCCAGGAAGCTATGAATCTCTCAGCACTTCATAAGGAAAAGCTTAAAGAAGAGGCTGGACTGGAGGGGAGAGGAATAAATCTTTGGAAAGATGAACTTCTTGTTGCTGATGAAAATGAGAAGGTATGATATTATTACTTCAAATCAAATACTTTATCTTGTGTTTAAATGTTTTGTAGTTATGTATTATTGTCTCACTCCAATCTACAAATTGAGGATGACACATTCCTCCACCAGAGAACAAGTGGAAGCAGGCCGGCTGGGTTTGGCAAAATGTCAAGCCTAGCTCATTATATTCATGATCTAGGTAGTGCTAAGATCTTGATTTACCATAGGCAGTTGAGCAACAATGGAGAAGCCATTGTTTACTTCTTTAAATGTTTGTCTAGGGTTTTAGGTGGACATGATCTTCCATGGCAAAAGGAAAATATCATTTTAATAGAGAGGTTGTCCGCCATAGATATATTTGGGGATTATGTGAATAAGCAGGCCTCTAGGGCCTCTTACTTTTTGTCTTACACTTCTTATGCATTAGCATGTGGTGTTAAGGAGCCCAAATGTCTAGAGGGCTATGGAAAACACAAGCTCATAAGGTTTCGAGAGCCACCCATGATTGCATCAGGCCACACAATCCAAGAAGAAGAACACGTGGAGATAGCTGAAGACAAGGATACCCCTCTCAGACAAGGATACCCCTCTCAGACAAGCAACAGAGGCAAGCATTGATAAACAGAAAGTCGACATCAAGCCAACAAGGAAGAAAAAGAGTCCAATCAAGTTCAAAAAGAGAGTTCCGACTCGCAGGCCTTGGGAGTAATAGGATTTAGTCATCAAATATAGCACAAACATTATGTTGAAGTTGAACTGATTTGTACAAAGTCTTTGACCCTCATCAGTTCCTTGTCCGTACGGACGATCAGTACCCTTTTGCATTTGTCCCATCACCGTACGACACTTCAGTACTCTTCCCACACTCAGTAGCTTCTAAAAGCGTTTGACACTCAGTACCTTATTGGTAAGGATCAATAGTGTGTCTAGCATAATTAAGTAGTATTGATTGAATTTTTTGTGTGTAGCTCATGGATGTATTGATGCTTGTTAATATAGATCACATGTTTCACAAAAGAAATACTTTTGATGGAGTCTCAAAACATATAGGCATAACACCAAGAGTCACTTGTTCCACAGAATAAAAATCTATTGATTGAGTTTAAAAACATGTGGACATAACACCAATAAGTTACAAACTGCTATTCATGTTTACTTGTCCATTTATGGTTTCTAAATATCTTCGAATCCCTCCATTGTCTATGTCTCTCTGCTGCCATTGAATTGTCCAAAGTTTGTCTTCGTCTTTGCTTTTGGGCTAGAATAAAAGCAAGCTTGACTTTGGAACTAGCAACTTTTCTTTTAGCATGCAGCCTTTGTAGAATGCCTCGGTAAAACCATTGGAAGACTTCCTTCAGACTATTTGCCTTTTGACTCCCTCCATAGTGTTGTGTGTGTCTGAAAAATGCATTACGTGCCATGTCATGAGACTTCTCCATGCCTTGGGTGGGTAGACCAAATTGCTGGGCATCCATACTTTTTGACAAAATAGGGAAGGTGGTTGTAGATGATATGCTGTTTTCACAGAGACATAAGAATGCATAGTAAGTTATAAAAGAAAAGAGGATCACACTTAAGTAAAAGAAGAAGACATCACTTTACCATGTAGTGAGTTATATTGCAGGCTGTCCACGCGTCTTTCATTGACTTCCCAAAATGTTTAATTGCCTCTTCAAAGTTCTTGTAATCACTCTTTGTCCATGTTACATTGTCACAGAACATGAAGAGTTGATCAAGAGACCTCCACACCTCTGCCTTCACATTTCGTGCTTCCCCATCTGCCTCATGATCTTTCACGGCATTATGGACTTGCTTCCACAATCCATAACTAATCCTTGAAACTGTTCTACCTTGCCTTCCTTGCTTACTACTGTGTTTGGGTTGAGACAAGAATCTTCTTGCCTTAACACCACCAATAGAGGGCTTGATTGGTACCTCCTTGCCATTGGTAGACTTTTTAAAATCCTTTGTGATATGAACATCACCTCCATGCAGACCTATATCGGATAACACTTTTTCCAATGCATGAAGAGCATCCTTTCTATTTCTTTCGGGACGGAGTTTCCAAGCAAATCCAATATACAAAAATACCAATTTCTCAATAATTCGACATAGAGCATGCAATGTGCATATGTGAACATTACATAGTGGAATGTCAAGAATGGCCTTGAAGTCAGGGTCAACTTTATCTCTATTAGGTGCTCTCTTCCACCATTTGGAATCCATTACTTGAGCTGATTCTTTGCAGTAAAGACAAGGAGACTTTGAGTTACCTCCTTTACTAACGTTATACATGCACTTAAGTGTTTTAAGATCCCCCGCCATGTGCCACTCTACTTGAAAATCACCTTTTCCTGCAACATGGAGATTCTCTCCTTGCACTTGTCTTTTAATTATTCTTGGTATTTCCGTGTGGTGAAACACCCAATCTAGTGTTTCATGGTCTTCTGTCTTTACCTGTGATTATACAAAACAAAAGTCTTACTATAAAAGATTTGAAAACATTGACTAAAATCAAGTACGAAATAAAAAATGATCATACCTGAACGAGCCCAACCACCATATGTGTTTCTCCGACTGCACACTAAAATACTTCGAACTCGCTTCAATTAATGATGTATCAAGTGCTCCATTCATCAATGTGATAGTAATCCTTTCCATTTTCTTTTCCTTTACAACCTCACACTCATCCAGTTTGATAACAAATTTCAAAATGCCTTTGCACTCTTCAAATGTTATTCCATAAAACTCGACCATTCTTCTTTGAAGTTGTTGTAGATCTACAAATATATTGTTCCAAGGGTCATACACAGTGATTCCTTTAGCACCATGAAATATTTCTTCAATATGGATATATGGTCCAATAAACTCATCTATACTTTCATTCAAATGACCTCTTATCTTCCACACTGTTGCTGGATTTGGCAGTAAAACTCGTTCAATCCTTTGATCTCTCAAAGTTGAGGATATCGCATGGAAAATCGAACTATATCCCTTCCTGCTAACTCCACTAACATCAAGAGCCTCTTGGATTGTAGTACCATCAACTTGATTATTGGATATAAAGTCCTCTACAACATTGCGTTTGATTGTTTTGTATTTTTTTTCTTCAATCAAACCTTTTGCTACACCACAAGAAAGCAATCCTTTCATTTGTTTAACTGGAAGAAGGTTGGGATCCATATTTTCTTTTGCAGGCTCCAATAGTTTCCTATAGTAACAACACAATATGCCTATATTATCCAATAGTTTCCTATAGTAACAACACAATATGCCTATATTATTCAACACTTCCAATCCTGTTTTGCGTTAATGGACAAAATAGATATAGTCATTTGAGAGCATTTTTGAGTATAAAAAATAAAAAATTACAAACTAACCTTGCTTCCTGAATTCTTCGCTTGCATCCACCAATACCAGCCTTCAAATTTGCAATGTTTTTAATCTTCCTGCTTCGTTGTCTGTCTCCAAGCACGGTTCTCTTCCTTCCTGATCTTGTCAACTCTTTTTTACTCTTTGAATGCTCCTCAATTTCATTCTGCAACAACTGCTGCTCCAATTTTGCACGAATAGCTATCTCTTGAATCCTGGCCCCCTTTTCTTGTAGGTACATTGTTTTATATGTTTCTGCAAATGCAGACTGTGCTGAAATATAACCAAGAAGTCCATTTTGTCCATCGCCCGCAAACCTCAGTAGTGTGGTTGGATTGACAAATGGAGGTGTAGAGTTTTTTACTAGACATTTTGGATATATACTTCCATCACACCATAAGTCAATATGTTGGAGCCCTTCTCTTCTCATATTTTCCCGTTGTTGAGCATTCAGCACCGTATCCTTTCGTCTTTTTTGTGCTGGAGCATATTGTTCTTCTAAGTCGATGTGAAGATGGTATAATCGCTTCTTCTGAGATTGTAACTCACTAGTATCGGCCATTTTTTGTGCTTCTTCTGAGGTTGCAAAGTTGGCTTGTCAATCTCATAGTCTTTTTGTAACATGAATTGTGGAAGTGTGGCGGTATCCATACAATCATTAAGTTCAGTGATGGATTCTTTATGAGAGGCCTGCACACACGTCATCAAAAGAGATGCGGAATCTTCGAGAAACAAAAAAAATTAAGGAGATATTTAATGCAAAATCGTGTTAGTTAGAATCTTATTCTTTTCTGAACTGACAGTTCAATAGTCCTTACTGATAGTTCTGAGCCACGTTTCCATATTTTATTATTTTTGAGATCTTTTAGGAGAGAAATAAATCAAAAAATAGTGAATTTCTTACAGGGCCCCAAAATGAGCTCCCTTTTTTCCTAAT
>NC_141054.1:42811908-42833819 GCF_041138505.1 Cibotium barometz
CAAAAATGTCAGCAGTTAGAAGCATTACGTGTGTACCACTTTTTAATGCAAGGATGCTGAAAGTGATGCCTAATGTAGCTGATACGGGTGGCAGATGAGAAGATGCAGGGGAGAAGAGAGCTTGCGCTCTTGCAAGCACACACACACACACACAAACCCTAGAAGAGAACACACAAGGTGAGGCTGAAAATTCTTCTTCTTCTTCTTTACACAACAAAAAAGGTCTACAAAGAAGATAAAGTGACTAACACACATAATAGAGTATATACAAGCGGTCCATAATGTAAACACGTTAAGAGGAGTGGATAGATGTGAACTAATTGGTGTATTCTATTTGTAAGAATCTTTGGCGAAGATATGTCGGTGCCAGCTATCAAACCTACTAGTGATGTAAATGTCAAATGGTCATGCAGGCACCTCGTGAGTGTCAGCTCATGTTGAGCTTGAAATCTCAACAGAGGGCACGGTATTGGAGGTCGATAAGCTGGTGTGGGTTTCGTAGGGGGTGGTGAGGTGTGGCAACTTAGTGGCCGAGTCCATGAGTGCATGGACCTTGTGTTTGATTGCGCTTGGTACCAGCCCGAAGGGTGGGGTGGAGGCTGGAGGGCTCGGGCTTTTGCAGCTCTGCATTGGGCATCCTTCTGGAGTAAAGTTATTTCGCCACCTGTTGGTATTTGCTAAAGGAAAGCCAAAGGCGGTTGCATTCACCCTCTGCTCTGCGGCTCTCTGCCAAAGCTCTTAGGTTTTGTTGTGGGCGAGGTAAAGGGCTTGGTTAGCATCTTTGTTGGGGTTGGACAGCCAGACAAGTCGATCGATGTCGGACAAGTTGGAACACCTTAGTCGTGGCTAGTCAACACTTGTAATGAACTCGTCATCTTTGCCACCATCATAGATGTAACACGGCTATTGCTTAGAGCACGAGAACTTATCTTTCTTCTAACTATGTTTTTAGCAGTATAAACTTATAATGGAAATCAAAACAATTGTTGTTGGTTGTTAGTTTGATTAATGAAGCATCTACTGTGTGTATCAGTCTCTTTTCTTTTTTTTTTTCATTTGGTAATACATAAGTGCCGATTCAACTCTTGTAAATGGTAATTTGTCTCTTGTGATTCAATTTATACTTTATGCACATGTCTATGTATCTGTTCAGCGCTACACTGGTGTATGTTGTGTGCATAACCATAGAACACTTAGTAGGTTATCAGTGGCGGAGGTGGGCAACGCTCACCCGATAACACTTTGGCGACCATGATTTGTCTTGTTGTTTCTGCCTGGTTTGTTGTTTGTGTGATTTTCTTTGATTTTGAGTCCGTCATTCCTTGCATGGCCAAGAGAGCCCCCATGTCAGCACGTGAGCAACACTATTTAGGGAATCTACATGTTCGAGCACTTTTGTTTACTGAATCCAGCTTGGAATCATCACAGGAGGAGGAGGAGGAGGAGGAGGAAGAGTCTATAACTCATCCGTCCTCTTTGGACATCGAGGAAAACTTGCCTCTACCACACCCCACGCCCCTACCACCCCCTCCTTGATTTCATCACTACAACATTCTTCCACGATCAGTTGTCATGCTCAAGTATCCAAAATTCCCCAGGAAATTCCGCGAGGATGCGTATGCACACATTCTTCTTTTTTACAGTGCTTGTGGTGTGTGAATGTCCCCGGGTCGATTAATCAAAATTTGAAGAAAGCAACTTTTGTACCAACCTTACAAAAGAGTGCAGCACTTTGGGTTGCTCAATATGAGTATACTCACTTTTTGACCTATGATGCAATTAGGGATGCATTTCTCTAGAGATTTTAGGAGGACAAGACCTTCGTGTATGTGTTGGATAAGCTATGCCCAGATGAGCCATAAGAAGTTGGCGGTGGAAGATTATGCAGCAAAGTTTGGAAGCTCCTCTGAAGACTGGCTGAGGCCAATCGACCAATCGAAGAGATCCTCAATTTCTACTTCATAAAGGGATCAAGTAAGCAACTAAAAAGGCAGTTGCTAATGCAAATCTTGCAAATTTGACTTTGGAGCAGTTGGTGGACTAAGCACACTTGGGAGAGAGAAAGTGTTGGCAACATCTGTTAAAGGAAAAAGCAAGAGCAAGTCAAAAAAGTACAGTTCTAACTCTTTGTATGAGGAAGATTATAATGTCTCAGATTCAAGTGAAGAATCGGAGGATGAGGAGGGAAATTGTAAGACATGGTCAAAGAGCAAGAAGGCAGGGAAAGTGGCCAAGGAATTGGTTGCGGCCATGGCTCAATTGTCGAGTGAAGGAGCGAAGTCTCCTCAAGAAGTCCGATCAGGAACTTGGTGCACGAGATGTCGGAATCACGGCCATGTGGCCGAGGAATTTAGCTTAAATGTGCTATGGTGTGCCATTTGCAAAACTACCATACACAATAATAATGCTTGTAGATACAATGGAAGGAGATTACCTCAGCCAATTGCGATACCGGCCCTAGTGGTGGTGGCAGTCAAACTTGTCCCATAGATGGCTCTGCAGGAACCATGTAGAAGACCTCCATTCTGTCTAAGAGGAAATTTTTCTCCTAGAGATTTCCCAGGTGCACAACACCCCGCTCTAAATTTCACCTATTTTTATTGCCATGTATCGGGTCATCGGAAGTTTGATTGTGAAATTTAGAAGAAACATAGAGCCGAAGTGGAAAAGGCTCTCACACGTCGATCTTCGGCCCGCCAGCGAGTGATGAATGTCGTAAAAATTACAACTCTAGAGTAGCAGATAGTAGGCAGGTTGACCATGGAGGAGCAGATAGTAGGCAGGTTGACCATGGAGGAGGGAGGCCGAATCATCAACCATGGAGGTGGTGACAAGATAAATGCACCTTGAGACTCCGAAGGTGGAGAAAGAACTGACCTCAGATAAGAAAGGGAAGCAAAAGGTGGTCTGGTAGGATCATCACAAGGTTTGGACACAAGTGTCCAATTGGGTACAAAAGCAGCAAGATCAAGAAGAGATTTGGAATAAGGAGAAGGAAAGGACACGACCAATAATTCAGCAAAGCTAAAATCACACTACAATATCCGACTGAGCAAATCATGGATCTGGGGGGAACTGTCAAAAACATGGGACATAGTAAACCTGTAAGAACCAAGGAGGGAAGAAAGGCTGATCAAGGTCAAGGACATGGGAAGGACATGGAACATAGTAAACCCTAAGGAACCAAGGAGTGAAGAAAGGCTGATCAGGGTCACAGAGGGAGAAAGTTATCGTATGATCTATGGGAAGATATGAAGAAACGATAGATCCATATGTCGATGGAACAGCTCCTAACCCTAGTGCCAAACTTGAGAGAGCAGTTGGTCCTCACCCCAGTAGGAGGAGAGGACATGTCCATCCCAGATTATGGAAGCCATGCACATTGACAAAACGGAGTGTGAAAATCCAACTCTGCTGAAGGAAGATCCAACCTATGATGAGGCCATCCTGATAATTCAGGTCAAGCTATGTAGAATGGACATAATTGAGGTACTAGTGGATGGAGGATCAAGAGTCAACATTGTATTGGATACGACATGCTCAAAACTGGGATTGAGTAGCTGGGATCCAGCCTCATTGGCAGTAAAAATGGTAGATCAATGTAGAGTATAGTTGCTCGGATCGATCCATGGGCTGATAATGGAAGTCTTTAGATTCACCTTCCAAATAGCAGTGTTGGGCTCCACATGGTGGACATCAAAGGTGCCTACGCAATGTTACTGAGTAGACCATGGCTTTGGCAGGCACGTATAAAGCAAGTATGGGATGCAGATAAAATTGCCATCCAGAGAGGTTAGAAGAAGGTTAGACTTTCAGTGGACAGCCCACCACAAGAAAGTGGAGAACCCATCTCGGTTGAAAATAGTCGTCGAAGGAGTCAACATATTGGAATGATTGGATATGGATGCAAGAGGAATACCTCCAAAGCAAAATGCCAATTAGAATGCAGAAGAGGAATACCTCCACTAGAATGCTAATCTAATCAACTTCTTTGAGGTTGATGTAGTCAGCATCATGGAGAAGTACCACCCAACTTGGAATCACCAGAATGAGGCAGGTGAGAGTTGACAGAATCTGCTAAGGTAAGTGGAGTCTCTAGATGAGGCGGCCCAAGATTTCTATGAATGATTAGCCGAAGATGATAGTGTACCAGACCTCCAACAAATCATTTGCAGTAGAGAAGGCTTTCGAAAAGGACCTGAAGCAGTCTAAACGGGTCAAAGAAAATGATCTAATGGAAATGAATCTGGGCATCGAGGCAGACCCAAAGATAGTCCGAGTCAGTGCAAAATTGGATTATGCATTCTGGGAGGAGATTCAAGGATTGCTGACTTCCTTTAAGGATGTATTTGCATGGAGCTACATCGACATTAAAGGAATTGACCCTCGATTCTACCAACATCAATCAATCTGAGGAAGGACATAGTTCCAATCCGATAGCAAAGATATCGGATGAACCCGAACTACGCAAAAAGGGTGGAGGAGGAGCTAGATAAGCTACTCCATGTTAGATTATATACCAGATCGATTAGGCAACTTGGCTGTCTCCGGTCATGATTGTCCCCCAAGAAAAATCAAAAGCTCAAGGTCTGTGTGGACTGTAGGAAGCTCAATGCCACAACCATAATAGACCCCTTCCCTCTGCGCCGCGCCATTCATAGATTCCCTACTAGACGTAGTAGGGAATGGATTAATTCTTGGATGGATTCAGTGGCTACAATCAGGTCCAGATGGCACCAGAGGATCGAGAGAAGATGATATTTGTCACCAAATAGGGTGCCTTTGCATCCAACATGAAGACTTTCGGGCTGAAGAATGCTCCAGCAACGTTTTAGTGGATGGTTCATGAAAATTTTGAAGAGCATTCGACAAGATTCATGTGGGTGTTTCATTGATGACTTCGGTGTTTTTGGGAAGTCATGTCAACACCTGACGCATCTGACATTATGCCTATCAAAATGGAGAGGTTGCAGATTGAGCCTGAACCCAATAAAATGTGCTTTTACAATCCAGAGAGGTATGCTCCCTGACCACATAGTATCTGAGGGGATTTGGAAAGCTCCAGTTTGGATAAGTGTGAAGGAGCTAAGAAGATTTTTGGGATAAGTCTAATGGCATAGTCGGATGCTCCGGTACCTATCACATGTAGCAGTGCCATTGAATCAACTGCATCTGGCACATGTAAAGATGCCACTAAACCAATAGGTTGAAGCACGCCAATTTGAATTGGTCGGAGGAATGCGACATCCCATTCAAATGCATTATGCTGAATGCTGACCAAAGCCCCCATTGTGCAGGCATCCAATTGGGAATTGCCATTCCATGTGTTTGTGGATGCATTAGATGTGGCAATTGGGAGTGTCTTGATGCAGGAAACGGAGAAAAAGTGGTTCCGCCTAGTCTCCTATGGCACCCCGAGACTATCAAATGCAGAGTAGAACCACGCCACCACTCATAGGGAGGTGCTCAGGATGATCTACTCGGTCAACAAGTTTTGCCACACTACACCCCACCCCCAGCGAGACGGGCCCAAAATGACACATTTTTCCAAACACGTCACTTAAACGATGACGAACATCGCTTAAGCGATGCATTTTAAATGTGAGAATGTTGTGTTGCAAATCATGTCACATAAGCGATGCATAATTATGCATTGTATAAACGACGCCTAAAGACGCTTGAAATGCATCGCTTAAGTGATGTGACTAATAGGGTCGTCGCTTACACGATGCTTTGGGAATTTCAAAAAAAATTTCAAAACAGATGGCTCCCACGAATTTGCAAGAGCCATTTGCTTTGTTTGCATCGACGCCCTCCCGCCAAGTAGTTGCACAATCTCGCTAGCTATCGTTACCGGCGCCACATCACTGCTTCTCTACCGTCTGTGCCCCCTTCTTCGTTTATCTAGGTCTGTCATGTGACCTTTGCCTCGTATTACATTTTTGTAATCTAATCAACGAAAAAAAAGTAGAGGTGTGTGTGATGTGAGAGAGGGGGTTTTGGCCCATAGGATGGCTTTGGAACCAGAGTCTGGATCAACAACAGCTACGCATGGGTAAGAAGACTATAGAATGACCCAGGAAGCTGTTGGATGGAGGCATATCTGTGTCGGCTATAGCAAGTGGTGGATTTGTCCAGGGGACTTGGCCGAGAGAGTAGGTCGGCCAGACCACAAGTTCTTTCCAATCCTATAAATAGAAATCACTTGGCTTCTTGATGATCATTCAGTTCTTCATGGGTTGAGTTATTACCACCCTTTGAGGGGCAGCTAAAGGCTTGCCTTGATGTACTTCCCTCTAGTGCTTGTACTCTGTCAGTGAGACCAACTCATAAGGTGTAATGATGCCCCGACCATCTCCATGGGTACCCCAATAGCTTGTCATCTCTTTATCGAGACCATGTCAAAAACTTTGCAAAAATGCACAAAGTAACAATAGATCCTCTATCCATGGGCTCTTCCCTCCTTTATAATAGCTTGGAGTCTAAACATATGATCTAGGGTGGAGTTCCCCCATATATAAAGCCAACCTATCCTGGTGCTCTAATACTTTGCTCCTTAGCCCATCTCTTGCTAAGATCATGCTCCAAGATAGATCTATAGATCTTGGCCAAAGTATGGCCAGTCATGATGTTCTTGTAATTACTGGGATCCATGGGGTCTCTCATTTTCAAAACGGGCACTATAGTATTAGAGGACCAATTCTCGGGGAAGACCTCACCTAGTGCACTCCAAGATGCTATAATCTTGAACAAACCCTATTTGTGTATCATGCACTATCTTAGGAAGAAGGGCCTGCACTCGATCGTTGATCATCTTGGCGAACCCATTATAAGCCATAGACATCAATGTGATGGGCTTCCACTAGCAGAGCTCCTGTCTTTCCCCCCCTTATAAGCTGTAGACATCAATGTGATGGGACTCCACTAGTAGAGCTCCTTTCTTTCCCCCCCTTAGGAAGTCTAAGGCAAACTAAACCAGCTCACAGGTATCCTCCCAAACGAGAAGATTCATTGAAAAGCTAGGAGAAGTGGCTTCTTCAACAAATCCCAAAACATGATAAAGAAGACTTTGGACAATCCATCCTCACCAAGGCATTTTTCCTCCTCCGGCCCAATGAAATCGTCAAGCAGCTATGTCTTAGTAAAGGGGGCCATCAAATTCCTCCCCATCTCCTCTGTAACTATTGGCTCAAGCTAGATATCGGTTCGCCTGCTGTGTTGGCGCCTGTGTGGAATATCAGCCACGCTGGCAGTCAACAGCGGGCGAACCCCTTTTACCAACCCCTTTTACCAATCGGAGTTTTCAACCGAGCTCGGCCAGAACCTGCCGAACCTGCATCATCAATGCCCGCCGCCGCGCTCAAAGCCACGTCGGCCTTCTCTCGGTGCAGGAGTCAGCGGCAGTCGATCTCCAATTATGTTATAAAGAAACAATTATGTTCAATTATTATTTATAAAAAAACTACTCTCTTTTTTAGCTGCTGATTATGTTATCCGTCGATCTCCAATTATGTTTTTTTTCTATTTGGATTTAATCTCTTTTTTTAAAATAAAAAAGTGATTTATCCCTTTTCAATTCAAAAAAGGATGAAAGTTTTCAATAAATAATAATAAATCAATAAATAAGAAAAAAGAAAAAGACAAAGGGTTTTTTAAAATTAATTAAAAAAGGAAAAAAGAGTGGAAAAAAGAAAACATTTTTTGTTGTTTTGTTTTGTTTTGTTGTTTTTATCTTTATGTTTAAAATGGAAAATTAAAAAGGAAAACTGACATAATTAAATAATAAAAAAGCTAAAAAAGAAAGTAGTTTTTATAAATAAATATATTCATAAATATAAAGGGAGAAAAAGAGAATGAGAAGAGGGGCCTGTTTTCTTTTCTTTTCGTTTCTTTGCTTTTTTTATTTTTTATTTTTTAAAATAACAAAAAGGAGAAAAATAAAATACTATGGGATCTTTTAAAATATTACATATATATATATATATTATATATATATATATATATATATATATAGAATTAATAAAGATTAAAAAAATAAAAAAGGAGAAAAAATAAAAAGAAGATGGAGAAAAATGTTTTTGTAAAATCTTTTAAGGTTGGGGGGGGATTTTAAGGGAAAGAGAGAGGCCAAATTTTAAAGGGGATATTTTTTTTAAAAAATTCTTTAAGGTGGGGGGGATTTAAAGAGAAAGAGAGAGAGGCCAAAATTTAACAAGGGGGGAGGGCAATAAATTTTTTTTGGGGGGGGATGAAAAATAAAAGGAGGTGTGAGGGGTGGGTAGCCTAATGAGGTCCACGTCTCTCAAGATAATGTTGTGGCTAGCTCCTCCGGTGTCAACCAAGGTGGACCACGCAGCTAGATGGTTTTTTTGGGAGGGCTCTAACTCAAGGCGAGCTGGTCCTGCTATGTATTCTATCTTGAAAGTGTCGAACACGAACATGCATGTGATTTTGGCATTGTCCAATCATACAAACTTTGTCCCAAGCTTCTCTGTCCATGGTTGCAAGAATGTGAATCCAGACCTCGGAGTCAACAGGCTCTAGGAGGGGCTCATAATCTTGGTCCTCATCTTTTGACATCCAATATCTTGTTACAAGCTCTACAAATACCAATTGACATGCTACTTTATACCTTAAAAAGCATACATGAATCAACATGAAGCTACAAAATTTGTACTATAGTTGGAAATTTTGTTCACATCATCAACCACAAAGGTACTTATGTACTATTCATGACAAAATGGATCAGCAAAAAATACCAATTCCTAGGCTCACAATGCAATGAGAGGATATAGACGGGTCACCTTAGCTACTAATTTCTTTAACATGAATGGTAACTCATGGACATTGTCAAGGTACGTATGCAAGGTGTTTTTGAATTGCACTTTCGGCCTCTCTTCTCATACATGCTATTGTGAAGCTCTCTCACACACACATACAATCTTATTTGCACTACCTTTGTTTCTCTTACACACGGCAACACACGAACAAAATACGGCTCAAGACGCACAATAATTGGTTGAAGACTGAGATGCAAAAAGCCATTGAAGCATTGGAGAGTTCATAACATAAATTCAAAAGACTACTTTGAAGCTTTCTGATCAAGCCTCTTTTGCATTGACACTTTGGTTTTCTTAGCAGGGGTCTTGAAGGGGTGAGCCAATGGGTGACTCTTTGATGATGTTGATTTCTTCTTGTTGCCCTTCTCAAAGAATGGTTTTGCTCGCTTCAAGGAGTTGCTGAATTCATCTTCCAAGACTTGAAAATTAGCTTGTGTTTCTGTTCGCTCGTCCATTCTTGCCTTCATTGTCTTTACATGGCCCAATGTTCTCCTCAATCCATTGCAAGCCTCCTCAATCAAAGCCTGGTCCTGTCCTACAAAACAAGACAACTCTTGCCACAAGCATTGAAGTGTCTTCACATTTCCCGATTGCTCAAGTACTTCACTACATACATTGTCCCCTCCTAATGCGGAAACATCATCACTATTTGGTTCAAGCACATCAATAGTAGAAACATGTGAGTGAAGATTGACAGTAGACCTAGAAGTATCTCCCCATGCTTCATACATATGTTGGCATTGCTCCATAAGTGAAGCATGTGAAGCACCCCGCAACAACATCACCTTAATTTGGTGCTTACAAATATTTCCAAGCTCTGCCCATGTACATGTACAACATGCCCATTGGCAATCGAAATTGTAGACTGTGTAAAATGAAGCTTTTGTGTGCATGCTCTCCACTATAGCAACACCACCAACCTGGAATGAGACATTAGCATCTGGTATTTGAAGTGCCCGCTCATAAGAATTCTCCACTACTCTTTCAATGGCGTTGTTTCTCATAAAACCATTGTCCTTCAACTGTTGTACATACCAATAATATGGCAAGCATGATGATGTTAACTTGTATAAGAGCCAATCCACCCGCCTCGAACTCATCCTTTTGGAAGAGCCCAAAAACTTATATTTGAGCTGCCCATGATATGACTCTATTGCTCCATTAGTGTCTTGTCCTGAATGTGGAAGCAATCGGGAAGCACGCACCCACATTTCTGCACATAAAACAAATGAAGTTAGAAGAGCAAGAAATGAAGTACGAACAAAAAGGAGAGCAAGTGCGCATTATTTTACCTATAAGAAAAGTATGTATGAAGTTTAAAATTCAACCTTACCTAGTTTAGCCTCCCAATAGGTTTTGAAATACTCAATAAAACTCTCCTCATCTCTAAAGTTGGAGTAGAGGATAGAGATCGTAGCCTTTGCATCCTCTTTGATTATATGGTCTGTAGAATTTGCTGACCCTTGCATGTTCATGATATTTCCCAAAGACCAAAACATAAAAGCTCTTTTGGGCCATTCCTTCACCTTCTTAATAAGGTGTCGGAGCCAACAACGTTTGACATGCCACAAGCATAGAAAAATGGGTTGATTGAACACCACCCTACGAAAAATAGAAAGGACATGTCACATAGAACTCAAACACACGGTTCTCATTAGTTTGCACTCAACACATATGAACATATGGTCCTAACCTGAGCGCATTAATCTCCATTTCGGCATCATCAACCATAAAGGCTCCGGGCTCCCATGATTTATGAAAGTCAAGCATATTATCTCTAAACTTGCTTAACCAAGTGCAAGTACACTCAAATGTAGCTGAAGATGTAAGCACCCAAGCAATGGGCACACCATTGCGATGACCATCAAAAACATGGATTGTATACAAATGAAACTGTTCATGTGTTTTAAAGGAAAGTGAGAATGTGAACAAGAAGTAAAAAAAGAACATTTATTATAACTTAAGAGAATGTGAACAAGAGTAAAAATGATAATTCATTACACCACATACCTTATATTTGTTTGTGCCAAAGGTAGCATCCATCGCAAGAAGGTTCCCATTTCCGAACTTCTTGCACATCTCCCTTTGCCATGGTGATTGTATTCCAAGGATAAATTCCTTGGAATGTTCCACATCTTGCTCCTGGTAGATAAAGGTGCTTGATTGATTCTCATGACACCATCTCTTGGTGCTTTCCGCATCATCTGTGTGTAGCTGGTACTGATCAATGGCCAGCTTGCTAGATATATTCATGATGTCACGAATAGACAAAAAGTCATCCCTAACCATAGTAATTGTAGGGTCATGACTTTGGCTTGAATGCAATGCTTGGACATGCATTTCCAACACCTGATGTGGAGAGAAACCACGATATAGCATGCTTGAAACCCATAGTTTCTTTTGCATTGAGATCCATGGAGAGAACTTCAAAGAGGGATCAACAAATCTTATACCATGACAAACCTCATCATTTGCATTTGTGTGGTATGGATGTATATAAGAGATTATGGCCACCCCTGGATCTTGTGCGAGCCTCTTGACACTAAAATGACATTTGCATCCACGCTTTCGCTTGCCCTTTGTGATGGGAGGGCGCCTTTTCTTACATGGCTTCTTTGCAGTTGGCTGTGGCAACTCTTTTATTTCACTACGCTCCTCCATCTCACCATCTTCACGATTCGACTCGTCACCACTATTCTCCTCCACCTCAACGTCATCTTCGCTAATCATGGCCTTGCATTCATTGAGCTGGGTAGTTTCGACATCTTTGCCATCCGCAATGTTAGATTGCATTGGTGCTTTAGTGCCAGCAGGACCAAAACCACACCAAAAGCTAAACAAAACAAAGAAGTAACGATAAACATTTAATTTATGTGTGTGTGATGATTAATTCATGGATTAGACAAACTAAAACAAATACACACTTACACTATCTTCTCAATCCATGATTCATGTGCAATCTTTGTAAGATTGGAGGCATCTCGGTGATGGTGGCTATATTTTTTGAAAGAAGTCCGAAACTTTGCATTGTCGGCTTCTCCTTTTACAAAATCGGCAACACGGTTCCAAGGGATGTTAGCTTCGCGTACAAATTTGTATTTTGAACGATTGTCATATGAGTGCACCCAACACAATGCTGTCGAATCGAAGACACCGATGGGGGGCATTTAAGAACTCATGGCATTCTCTAAGCTTCAGTTTTGGAGAGATATGATTAACCCTTTAAAAAACCTGAACCTGCTGAACTAAAGGTAGTGCAAAGATATAACAATTAAGTAAGGAAGAGTGGGAGAAAAAGAGAAAAGAAATCAAAGGAGATCCTAGAAGGTGGAAGCAAGAGCCCAAAAATTAACCAAAATCATTATAAGAGAAGTAATAGTAGTCTAAGAACAAAACAACACCACGAACATGGCAAATAGAAAAAGGTAAACTCACTAGGAATGAACGAACTCCACGAACGCAACGAAATAATCACACCTTAAGGTGTTAAGGGCTTGATAGTAGATCCTTGGGCCTGCAGGATTAGGTTACTGCCTCTCATGAGAGACTGTCAAAATGGGTTTTATATATATATATATATATATATATATATATAGAAATCTGCCCACACAACATCATGTCCTCCTGGGGGTTCAAAGAGATTGAAGTGTCTAAACAACCAGTTTTGCGATGTACTTACAGGTACAAGCTGCTGCATTTGCTTCTGCTCCCCTCCGGCTGCAAGCTCCACGATGGCCACAACAGTTAGTGAGCCTTCAGTCATGCACCTTATCGTATCAGGAACGAGCAGCGCAGCAGGGGCACTCGGAAGCTGCTGATGTTAGCCGCTGCTAGAAAGCGCTTCCTGTTGAGCGCGCTTCTGAGTAGCACCCACAGCTGGACACCCACAGTTGGATAGGCGTTGAGCGCATTGATGATGAACAGTCGGCAGGTTCTGGCCGAGCTCGGTTGAAAACTCCGATTGGTAAAAGGGGTTCGCCCGCTGTTGACTGCCAGTGTGGCTGATATGCCACGCAGGCGCCAACACAGCAGGCGAACCGATATCTAGCCTGAGCCACCCACAGCTGGACACCCACAGCTGGATAGGCGTTGAGCGCATTGATGATGAACAGTCGGCAGGTTCTGGCCGAGCTCGGTTGAAAACTCCGATTGGTAAAAGGGGTTGGTAAAAGGGGTTCGCCCGCTGTTGACTGCCAGCGTGGCTGATATGCCACGCAGGCGCCAACACAGCAGGCGAACCGATATCTAGCCTGAGCCCAACCAAGAAGTCGCCTCTTCTCCTGCTTTTCTGCTTGTGCTGCAGCAGCCCGCCCTACAGTTGTTGCCATGCTGCAGAGCCCCGCCTGCTGAGCTTCAACAGCTTGCTCTCCTCTCTACTGAGCCACAACAGCCACCCCTTCTCCTCTCCTTGCTATGCCAACGATGGTGCCGCCGCCTCTCTACACCACGACAAGGTGTAACCTTCCTCTCAGCATGCTTCAGCGCCACTTCCAGATCAACTCTGCCACCACTCTGAGCTTGCCACACCACAACCGGCTTCTTCTCTCCATGCTCGCACCACAGCTCCTTGCCACTTCTTAGCTCGCCTCAGAGCGTCGACGGTGGCGCCTCCCTCCTTGCTGCAGCTTCCTTTTGTTACCGCTTGCTGACGCTACCATAACAACCGCCGGGTCCGTTGCTTGCGCTGCTCCGACACTCCTTCTCTGCCTTGCTATGCCACAATGGCCACCACCGCCTTCAGTTTTTTTCTCCTTTTTGCTTTTATTTTTTGCGTGTGTGTGTGTGTTTGTTTTTCCTCCCATTTTTGAAAAAAGAGGTGCAACCAGATGTTCCTGCATGATCTTTATCCTTGTTTGCAGAGTAAGGAAGCTTCTCTTCGTCAGCAAGAAGTCACCACCTCTAAACGGAGAATTTCCAAAGTTGGTCTGAGTGTGGACTCCTCGGTTTCTGAGGAGAAAAGAGCTCCTATGAGAGGTGGACACATTCCAAAATCCCTGAGAAAATAATGTTTAAATCAATTCTCTCTTTCAATGTGAAGGGGCTTACGGACCCCCTTAAAGCGTCCAAGAGTAAAAACTAGCTGTTTAGAGAAAAATTACATATAAATTGTGTTGGTCTCCAAGAGGTGAAAGCCTGAGGCCGCCTTCTTAAGTCCAACCTAGAGAAGATGCCACAGGATCAGATTTGGTTCTGTTCAGAGCATAGCCATGGCAGTGGTTGTACTGCTCTGGGTATCCATAAAAGATGGCAGAGCTGTATCAAGGACACACTCATTGATCCTACTAACAAATGGGTTGCTGTGAAGATGATCACAGACATAGAGTGGTACATTGTCCCAGTTTATGCTACTGGGTATCCATAAAAGATGGCAGAGCTGTATCAAGGACACACTCATTGATCCTACTAACAAATGGGTTGCTGTGAAGATGATCACAAACATAGAGTGGTACATTGTCCCAATTTATGCTACTGGTCCGGCCAACTGGCAATCTCTACTTCAACTTCATTTGCCGATCATCTTAGTAGGAGACTTCAACATGGTGGAAAACAAACACGACCAATTTTGTGGATTGGGGCTCACTTTGAAAGGGAGTGAGCGCAGGCAATGGCTTGCCTATAAAGGCTACCATGACGTGGTTGACTTTGCCTCAATTACAGAATTTTCATGGTCTAATGGAAGGGCTGACTCCCACTTGAGGAAAGCAAGACTGCATAGATGTTACATTAGCGGTAGCATTGCAAAAGACTACAGTAGTACACAAATCATAGTGCTAGAATCTATGCACATCTTTGACCACAAGCCGATCCTCATTTCCATTCTCAAAGTAGGCTCTCAGCCTAAGGCTGGATGGTTTCATGTTGACCCTTCTTTATTCCACCTTCCCTTGATCCAAGAAGGAATCCAGAGAATATTTCATAGTGCTTTTTATTCTCAACTCTCCCTTGACCGAGCATGGTCTCAAGCTATTGGGGCTAGACTCAACAGCTACTCAGAAACACTAGAATCCAGAGGGACAGATATAGATCAGCGAGAGATCAACTAGGAAGAAAGAAGCTATCAAAGAACTTGCATCAGTAGAAAATGTAGTTAATCAAGGTAATATGGATTGTCAAGAAAAGTATCTAGCTCTAAAAGCAACACTGAAGAAGGAAGAACATATTGAATTTAACAAAATGTAATTGTTCCTAAGAGAGTGGTGGGCAAGAAAAGGAGACAAACCCAATAAGGAAACATTTAAATGCCTTAAAAAAAAGAAGGAAAATGACTTGGTTCTGATGTAAAGGGATTCTAATGGTCGGCTTGCTGAATCTTTTGTGGAAAACTTGACAATCGTCCATTACCACTTCTCATAGATTTTTAGCTCACCTACTATTAGATCCCCCAAAAAAACAGAGAGCATGTGCAACAATTGCCATGTGTAGAAAAAGAAAACAGTCCCTTCATCTTTGGCTACCTCATTAGAAAATAATCTTAGCGAAAACAGAGAGCACGTGCAACAATTGCAATGTGTAGAAAGAAAACAGTCCCTTCATCTTTGGCTACCTCATTAGAACATGACTTAGCGAAGGGGAAATTGAATGTGCTATTGATGCCCTTAAAAACAACAAAAGCACTTGCCTGGATGGGCTACCTAATGAATTTTACAAATGCTTTAAAAATATTCTCACACTGTATCTTTTATTGATATGGAAGGAATCTATAGCCTTTGGAGCTTTGCCTATACAAGTGAATGAAGGGGTCATAAAACTCATACTACATAAAAGAGGTAGCAAGGGGCTCATCAATAATAGGAGGCCGATATGCTCTCCTTTGCCTATAAAACACTACAACATATCGGGTTGGTAGTGACGCAAGAAAACATTGTTTATGCGATTCTAACCACGTTGCTGTGGGATGTCGCCTAAACGATGCATTTAACGACACAAAAAGCATCGCATAAATGACATTTTAAGTGTTGCATAAATGCCGCCCATCCTCGCTTATGTGACACTGAACATGATTTTTTTCCCCACCGCATGCAGCGAGAAACACATGAGATTATATTATATATTAGAGACCTAATTAGGCCAAAATATTCTCTCTCTCTCTCTCTCTCTCTCTCTCTCTCTCTCTCTCTCTCTCTCTCTCCCCCTCATACACACACACTCTCTCTCCCCCTCATACATACACTCTATTAATTCTTGCTCATACATTCTCTCTCTCTCTCTCTCTCTCTCTCTCTCTCTCTCTCTCATACATGATGAAAACATAAGTAGCATTAATTCAAAAGTTAATTAAAAAAATTATATTATCTAACTTCTTGAATATACTTACAAATGCATTTGGTGGATCGGTAATCTCTGATTTCAATGTTCTATAGCCATGATACCTGGCGGTCTATATCTCCTCTACACTCGGTGTACGGTCATAATCTTTTGTCTGTTTATTTTTAAAAAAAATTAGCTGTCAATTGTGTACACATATACACATGTGCACACAAAATAAATTAAACATAAAGATTTAGCTACGTACAAAATGGGCAACAAAGCCCCTCCTTCCCATCTTCCCAAGATGGGAGGTATGGCCACTCTGCACCCTCGCTTGTGCAGCCTCCTACATATAAGAAAATAGATGCCAAGAACATATTCACATATTTTTTTATACATTTGTTACTTAATTATGAAGTTGACTATAAAAACTATTACACTTTACCTTCTGTTGCGTCCATCTCAACTTTAGACGCATCCAAAAGTGTCTCCATGACTCCTCACACATAGAGGCAGGTCAATTATTATGTGGAACGAATGTAAATCGACTACTACAAAAAAATACATTTTAGAATTAGTATTTTTTAAATCGTCCATATATCTATACTATCTATTAAAAGCAAGAAAATTAAAGATAATAAAATCTTATAAACCTTAGTTATAAAACAAGAAGATGACATACTATAAGCTTAGGCATGGTATAAAAATTATTACACTTGAAATTTAAATAAAGGGGGTGTGGTCTTGCCAGGCCATTAATACATAGCATTTGAAATTTGAATTTTTAAAAGATATCACACTTAACACGTGTGGGTTAACTTGTTATTTATTTTTGACTTTTCAATCATCCATACAAAATGGCTCCAAAGAGGTTAAGAAATGTCCATTGCTATGTTCATAATATTTTACTATATCAAAGTTTAATGTTTCATGTATTCTAATTTTTTGAATATTTCAAGTTTGGACTCATCATCTGATACACCACCACCTCCATTCCGCCTACGAGCTCCTCTAATTCTTAGCCTCATTCTATGCCTGTTGAATCCATGGCTGATGATTACTATGAGGAGAGGATTCCATGCTGGAGTGTTGATTGTCAAGGCATGCATCAACGAGATTGACGTGTTTGTCGTTCTCATGAGCTTAGGGTTGACAGGTGTCGAGATGCACCTACTTTACAAGGCCAAGAGCAACCTAGGGTATGTGATACAATTGTTTCTAAGAATTTAAGATTTATGTCATTTAAAAGAGATAGTATGTTGATAGGCAAGTATGTCCATGTAGTTTTCACAGGTTCCACTTATTGAGGACGATGATGACACTTAAAAGACGATGATGAATCTCACAGAGATAGAGAGAAAAGATCAATGGCACCAAATATTTTTATTTGGTATCAACTAGAGTATTGAAAGGACTTAAAAATTATGCATCGTCTCGATCCGACGCATATCTTTAAAAACGTTGGACACTCACTATGGAAACATATCATGGGACTTAAAGATGCTGAAGTTGCGAGAGCGGATTTGAAAGAACAAAGAGTCAAACCATTTTTATGGCCTATTGTAGATAAAAGTATAAGAAAGACAAAATATTGTGCATCACCTTGGGTTCTTATAAAGGAAGAGATAAAAACTATTAATTCTAGAATGAGATCAATCCGTACACCTATAGGCTATGGTGCTTCCCTTTGAAACATGTTTACTATGGATGATAATTCTTTGGCTGGATTAAAGGCACACGATTGGCATTACTTTCTTAAGGTAAACATTCTCTACTGCGATATTCAACACCTTTTAACTTTTGTATATATACTAACATGTATTATGATTATGTTATAGCACGTATTATCCCTTGTCATTGATGGATGCTTAACCGAGACCATTCGAGATGTAATATATCATCTAGGTTCATTTATTAGGTAAGTATCTATGCTCATGTATTTTTATTTATTTTTTTCCTTATATTCCTTAACTAATTTACCAATTATCATTGACTAGATGGATCACATCAAAGGAGATATACACCCAAGAGATATCATGAAGAAAATTGGAGTGTACAGAGCTCGTATGTCTAATGGAAAGAGAATTTCCTATGTCATTTTTTGATATCTAGGTTCATTTGCTTATCCATCTCATTGAAGAGGTAGAGATTGCGGGTGTCGTTAGCACACGACAAATGTTTTGGGAAAAAAGGTTTATGGGTGTCTTAAAAGGATTTGTGCATCAAAGAGCAGGGCTCGAAGGCTCTATGGTAGAGGGATGGATACAAAACAAATGCATGTATTATGTCTCTGAATACTTATAAATTATGGATGAGGAGGCACCCACTGCTTGGAGAATGAACAAGTCAGCCCAATTATCAAACAAGTTATTATGTGGCAAGGGTCTCCCGCTACATCTCTCACATGAGGAGCGAGAGAACTTAAGTGTCTTTATGATTTACAATTCTGAGTGCATGCAAAAGTGGATTAAAGAGTACAACATAGAATGGGAACTAAGGATGCAAAAAAGATCAAAGAGGCAATGTGTGACCCCCACCATGTCACTGAAATGGATACAAGAGCGAATAAAAAAGGCACAAGTAGAATGCGAACAAGTCACCCGCGTGGAGTTTGAGATGAGCCTCGGATGTGATAAGAAGGTACTACATAGTGAGAGTATACAGTTAAAATTTAGTAGATGATCATATTATCTTAACATCTAACATGTCTTGTGATTATACCTGTTCCCACATATAGTAGCATGTGCCCAACATTTTCACGTCAAGCGAATAGATGATACTAAAGTTACTCATGACTCGTGTATCATTGCTAAATTCCAACAACTGTCTCGTGTGCAAGTGCTTGTGACACAAACCTCATCGAGGATGATCTCGGCTATGTTGGAGAACTAGAGAGCATTTATGAAGTAAACTATGGTTGCATGAAGAAGGTATTAATCAATATTGAATAAATTTTATTAATGACATATAAGAAACTTGTTTTAATAACATACTTTTCTAATTACATGTCATTTTAAAAGTTCATTAGTTTCGTGTAATAAACAAAGGTAGAGATGCTACCATCAGAAAAGGAAGCATAGGTTTTTGGTCTATCGACTCATTAAGGTTATTGTGGAACACCAGAGAACCCTATGTTTATCCAAGGCATTGCTAACAAGCATTTTTTTTCAAGGATCCAAATGGGAATCCATGGTGGCAGATAGTGCATGTGAATCCATGTGGTTGATGAATTTTTAACAACACTACCTCCTCATTTTTCAATATTGAAGTGACTGAGGATTCAAGTGCAAATTTTGGAGTCGAGGCACATGTAATATCACATGAGGAAGATTAGGTAAAAGAAGAAAATGAGCAAGATGAATCTGAAGAAGGATACGAAGAAGAAGATATATCCGAAGAGGGGTGGTTGCAAGATGAGGTTATCTAGTTTCATGTAGTGGGCGCCCTTGGCTTTAGCTGGAAAACATGCATTTTTTCAAGTAGCCAATCTCTCCTAGTTAGCCAAGGAGTTTCACTTCAAGGTCTTCTAATGAAACATCATATGCAAAGTTGGGCACCTAAAACTATAATCTGATCGAATATCCAATAATTGCAAATCCCCTTTTCTTTGGGAACCAAGTTTGTATACAGGCCCTGTCTTCGTAGATTTAGACAAGTACAGTGAATGTGAGTAAATTGCCTATAACTTTTACATTATTACTCATATGATGTTTCCACTTTGCATATCACAAATACAAATAACATAGAGCTTAACTTGATTTATCGAGTAATTTTTGATGTGTTCTACTATTTTCTATATTATTTAAAAGGTATTAGAATTGTTAAAAAACATACTATTTTATCTTCCCACCACATCTACCATTTAAAATGCTCAAATTGTATGGATATAGTGATGATTAGATTGGGAAAGATTAGTATAATGTGGGTATAAGGTAAAATTACAAATCTAATGGTAGGATTTTTGTAGATTTACTTTGGAAAATTTGTTATGACTGTTAGAGGCCCATTAAATCAATTGTAATTTAATTCTAAAAAATTAAATATTGAATCTTTCAATCTAAAAACTCTAGGGATCAATACTCTTGTTGCCATGAATTTATTAAAAAAAATTTAGCTTAATTTGAGTATGGGAAGGTCCATTTTCAATCCTCCCGAGTGAAAATTCCCATATTGTGTCCACTCTCCCCTTTTCAAGTCTAAAACCAATCCTAGTTAGGTTTGGAAATCTAGGCTTGGTAAACTTCAAAGCTTAGGTTTCATTCCATGTGTGAGGCTTGGGTAGACACAAATCTTATATATGCATGCCACTTTATGTCCACATGAGCTTCGAGAGGATCCACATGAGCAGCTTGCCACCTCCACCCTCCATGTCAACATGGTCAACCTAGTTGACTCCCCACCTCATCATCCTAGTCATCATTAATGCCATATCTTCTTGCCACCTTCGTCTTGGTGACATGGCATGCCACATCATGGAGTTGCCACATCAACCATAATAGTACCACATGTTAAGAGAATGCCACGTGTCATGCACGCATGTGACACGAGGCACGTCCTTCCCACCTCTCCTTTTTTTTCAAAAACATATTTTTGAAAAAGTTAATTTAGTAATTTAGAGAAATAGAAAATAGAATTTTAAATAATAAAATATATATAGAATATAGAATATATAACTTATTAAATAAAAGAATTTAAAATCACTAATTTTAAAGGATTATATTTTGGGATTAGATCAATAATATTATTATTAAAGTTCATATTATTTAATTTAAAAAATAAATTTTTTAATTTAATATTTCTTGAAAAAATTTTATGTAGAATAAACCTTTGAAAAAAATTTAAAAAAAATACTTTATTAAAAAAAGCAGTTATATAATTATAAAATAAAAGATATATTTAAAGATATATTTATATATCTAGTAATGATAAATATTTAGACTTGTTAATAAATATTATTAATAATATTGATTTTTAAGTGGATAATAGTTTATCTTTAATTATCTTTATGTTTATCTTAATTATCCAATCAATCTTAGATAGGAAATCCAATGAGATTTGAAGTGGATAACCTATTTTTCCTATATAATCACACATCTCTAGTACTATCCCACACTTATCTCTAGTACTATCCCATCATTGAGCCTTTATAATAATTTCTCTCTTAGCTTCCTTGAGAATGGGTTCTCAAAGTCGTAGGAGTCGGAAACGTCAGGTCTTCTTGCTCCATGTGAGCAACATGTTTAAATGTTTTGTTGACAGTTCTTTTGAGCTTTTTATCTTGTATCATTATGCAATGCAAACCCAAATCTATGCGGGAGGTCTTACCTCTTGCCTTATTTTGGACAAGGGCAGTGTCTGATCCCATTTTTACACTGATGTAATGTGCCCAATACATAATGCATATGGCATTCATTCTTATGCACATTCCCAAATGCAACTCTGGCTGTGAATAATCTTGAATTTGAGTGTGATTTGCAAGCATTAACCAAGGGTTAAATGCAAAATGATGATTACCACAATTTTATCAGTATATTTTTACCAGAAATTATATTAAATCAAGGGTAACCACTTTGTACGGAATGGTTGGAGTATCAAACCAACTTCAAATTGCAATTTGAAGTTATAGGGATCTATATCAGATACCTAATGGTTAATTTGAACCCTCAATTGTACCAAAATACAGTGATTAGCATTGATTAATCACATTGATTAGAAAATTAATCCTCTGTTTTGTGTGCAAAAAACAGAGTATGCGGGGAGTCCAGATCTGAGGCCTTAGAGTTCAAATAAGCTCAAATGCTTTCAAGGCCATCAATCTTCTAA